>NW_014554705.1:737340-826359 GCF_001313825.1 Dinoponera quadriceps | reverse complement strand
CCCCCCCCCCCCCCGTGGAATTCGTCGCGGTACGCCATTAAATGCATACCACGCGCAAGGAACATGACACGGTGACGAGGAAGAAAAAGCCGGGAAAAGAGCGAGGGAGAGAGAAAGAGGGAAAGAGGACAAGAGAGGACACGAAATTAGCCGGCACATCTGTCGCTTCGCGTGTCCGTCCGAGATGCGGGGTGGCTTCTAGCCGACAAGGAGAGGAGACCGTGCCAATCAGCGTGTAATCTGTTTAGGTTTGCCCATTTGACACGGATGACTAACCGCAACTCGCCGCCGCGCACGGCTTACCGCCCTCATCGGCTCTTGCGACAAGGAATACTTTATGAGACCGACAGATGCGCCCTCGGATTATCCACTAAACACACGGAAAATCCGTCTCACGTGTTTTATTAACCACAGTAAAGCCTGCGACCGCGCGTGCGCCTACCCGAGAATAAGCTCACGGGTATTTTATGCCGCGGATAGTGATCGTGCATTGTGTGAACTTAGGCCGTGGGTCAATGACGTACGTGTAACGCGAATCTATTCACCCCGCAGCCACCGAGTCAGCTTCTCCTCACATTGATAACACGCCCCGCTTTTACTGTCGGTCGTTAACGTTCACCAAGCTATCGTTTTTCGACGCTGCGCGTTTTTACGCTCAAGGTTTACAAGGTCTATATTTCGAGGGGAGCGCAAACATTATTCCTCCTTCTTTATTATAGAAGGTTTTATATTGGCACGTGTATAGCCTACAATAATGGTTGAACGTCCAAAACTGAGCCTCACAGACATTCAGTTTAACGATTATAGGTCCTCCGTTTATTAAACTCCTCCGTTAATATAGTTACGGCTTCGGGAACTATTATTTGTTCGAGTGTGTTCTCGTTTGAATTTCGCCTATTCCTATCAATATCGAATTTCCTCTCACACGTGTACGCGAGAGAATTGTAAAAAGGATAAATGAAATCTGCGATTTTACGATCATCCTAAAACTGTTGCTCGATATTTCGGTAAAGGAGCTTACGCATACACGACGCACGTAATACACGTTGTACATATATGTACGCATGCACGCGTGTGGGCGAATTGATGAATTTGCGTGAGTTAAAAGCGGATCGTGACTCAGAGAAATTTCAACCCTCCAACGACGAAGAGGCAACCCTACGAGACATAGCGGGCTAATTTTCGCGTTTTATTTGTCCCTACGGTCCGTAAGCCCGCGATAAGCCGATCAGCTTACAACGGAATTTGCGCATAAGCATGCGAGCATAAATTTGCATTAATTCAGCGGCTGCACTGTGCGTATATTAGGAAACACTATGTAACGCGTGAAGAAAAAAATTACCAACCGGATAATTACCATCCGCTGCATTTCTGAACCGAAATTTTATTTCTATGTTAATCCTGCAAATTTTATCGAACTTGGAAGATACCAGGTTGTTATCCTATCCTGGTGCTAGAAATAATGTAAAGTAATTGCTGAGTTTTACGTCTAATAATGGTTCTTGCACCACAGATATGATCTTGTTTACAACTCCTAACTTTCTTCATTTGTTTATTTAGCCTTATCATTGGTCAAATTTAAATCTCTGTTAATAAACACACGCGGCATTATGGGATATATAACTGATATCTTTTCTTTTACAGCTTTTAAATAGCTTTCATAAGATTTTTAATTCTCATCGAATCTTCCAATGTCAAAAAATAGAAAAAAGGAAAAACTAAGAAGATATAAAAATAAAATATGTTATATCTTTTATTCACTCTACTTTACAAATTTTTAATTATATTATATTACATTATATTATATTATATATTTGCTTATCTCACACTCTCTATTCGATGCTAATTGATTCACATAATTAATATTGACTATATATAATTCCTGACTAAAACTTAGAAAGATTAAATTTTCGTAAAATATTTTGAGATAGTTTAACATTAATTCTTGAATAAAAGCTTCTTCGAGTTTCTTTAACATGTCTGAGTTTCTTTAACATAGAGGTAACGATAGTAAGCAATTATTTGAATATTATACTATATCATAGTTAGTACAATAGCTTGTACAGTTTTATATTCTTCATTAAACTTTCAAGTTCGACAGAACTTATGGATTAACATATAATTAAATTTTCGACTATTCGACTTGCTTACTACATAAATGCTATTAATATGATTCTCTCATTGTTATCCTATTTATATTATACTCTTTTCAATTCATATTCATGTGGCTGGAAAATTATTACATTAGTTAGCGCATTTGCGAAGCTTATCATGTTTTGTTTCTCGCTTTATTCCACGTCCAAATACCACAATCTCGTGGTTTACTCATTTATAGCTATTTCCCAATAATTCTCTTGTTATCATGTTTCTGAACCATAGTGTTATTTAATGAAACATTACGTGTTTCTCATTTCAACAATGATTTCAACAATGTGATAAATAAAATTTCGTAATTATGCGTCTTATGAAATGTCCGTAAAATTAAATGATTAAAAAATGTCAATGTTAAATGAGACGAAAATATTATCGAGCAATACTGTTTTGAGATGACGAATGTTTTCGATGCGACCTAAACGATTCTTTAATCTGATAGTACTTAAACGTTCATATATCAACAACCGTGACATTGCAGGCCGTTACGAGTGCATCTACCGGAAAATTAGAACCGGTACAAAGCAATAATTTATTGTCAAATGTTACCGTTTATCGTTTGCACGTTGCGCATTATCGTTTTGATTTGTGTGCCGCGTTAACGGTAATTAAAAATCCCGTGAGGTTTACGAGCAATTCGCGTTACGAGCATCTCTTAAGATAGTAGAATTTACGACGACAAGTCTTTATTTCTTTTCAGGCCAAGAATCTCTTACGCCTGCATAAATATATACACGGATTATCTAAAAAAGTTTACATCGATAACACGTGCGCAAATCTTTATATTTTTTCATTAATGTTTTATAACGTGTTTAAGTGAAAATATCATAATTTTTACGCGTTTTCTTATAATTCTTTCAAATTCGCGATATTGCGCAAATGAATTTACGTCTCATCGCAATTGCGATCATCAAACTGCAACAACGATGCAACGACTCCGCGACGTGGGTTAAAATATTCTTACGACGCGCACTCTTACATCGATCTACTGACCCAGTCGCGTATAGTCAATTTATAGTTAAACCCATGTGGTATCCATAAACCTCTGAAAGCTTGCATATTTCTTAGCACGTGGCGTATAATGTTAGGAATAATGTTTTACACGCTCTCGCAAGAAGCGATCCGGTCTTTATCTTCGTCAGGGGCAAAAACTCCGAATAAGAAACGTCCGTTTTACCGTCGCTAATGCCAGAGAAGAAACAATAATTCGTTTATCGCGTACTTCTATCTTCGAGGTGCGCGCGCCGTGTGCAAATGCGTAAGATAGCAATACCCTCTTGGGGTAAGTCAAATTATTAGTTACACACGGAGTCCGAGTAACGGTAGCTGATAAAGATCACTTTGCATCAACCATTAACACACTGTCTAATTGTATATGCTTTTGTCCGGCGTCAAATGTTACATCACCAGGTTCCACGCTGCAAGCCCGTAATAATGCATCGGTTAAAGGCGGAGTCACGGAAAGAAATGCGCAGACAGTGCGACGATAAGTGTACTCGCTTTCGTCCGTGTCATCTAAGAGAGAGAGAAATACGAGCTCGATATATTTAGCGGAAATCCAGCCATTGTTTCCCCTCGATTTCGAGGATGGAATCGTACGTGCGCCGTGAATAGCGCCAAGGGGGTGATTTTCCACTGGGAATGGGGACGTCTGACCGTTTGATTATCCATGTTATACCCTGGCTCTCGTAATTACAAGACGAACGCGATATTCGTCACGCCATCTGCTATATCTCAGAGTCCCCTCGCGAAAGGTAAACTCGCGGAGTCTCGAGTCGAGTCGTCCGAGAAAATAATCGATGCGGAAAGAACGCACAAGTGTTCCTGGCGCGAGCCTCCGCCTCCTTTTACGTTCAATAATTGATCCTGTGCGAATTTACGACAAAGATTAACCAAATATGGAATATTTATCTCCATTATTTCTCTGACACGCCGGGAGTTAATCGCATTTCGCATATTAGATGTACAATATCATTGCATGAAATAAAATGAACGAATTTTCCTGCACACAAACGCCATTGATTCTAAATACCAATGCCGCGACCTTTATTAAATAAATATGTCGCCTACATGTAAACTCATATTGCAATAATGTTATTGGAATCTCAATTATTATCTGCATTTGCGTCACGCGCTCCGACGCAACTGTCGTCCCTCGTTTTCGCCGTGTGCAACGTGAAAACAGACAAAATTCGCAACCAGACATTGTGCGCGATATGTAATTCCCTGCTGTGCAATGCGTGGGGAACCTTTCCATAAATCTGGGATCGTGACCGGGCGATGCGGATCCGTTTCTGTAAACGTCACTGTCGTCGCTCCCGAATATCACGAGGCATTCGCGCAACGATATTTCTTCTGCCGGATTTAAGAAAATATCGCGAATATGTACACGATCCGGGGCCCGCGGAATAGACTTATCTTCACGGCAAGAGATAAGTCTATTCCACGTACATGTTCCAGACCGGGCGAAAAAGTGCAAACGCCGGTTTACTTTAAAAGGAGGCGACTGCAAGAAGGCGAAAGAGTACAAGCGCGGCTGAGTCTGGAGCGCAATTTTCGGACAATTTCGGATAATAACTTTTGCATGTGAAATTGCAATAATACGTTTTCCCGGCGGGCCTGTAGGTTGAGTTACGTTATGCAAAGGGCAGCCTCTTCCGTCCTTTTTGTCACCCCTCATTTTCTCCTCCCTGCTCACACATCATTCTCCCTCTTCTATTAATGGCAATAGCCACCGTATACCGTCGAGGTCAGTTCTCCGGACATTAATTATTATCTTAGAGAATCTTCTTCTTAATATCTTTCTGTCTCCTCCTTTCACTACGTTTCCGTCTTTTCCTACGACAACTTCAAGTCTCTAATTATAAGTACAATTTACCTTACGTCGTTGGCACACAAAGTACTTAAATTGTACTTAAGCAAACTCAAGGATTTTTAAGATTAAAAAGGGGTTCCTTTTAAGAGGTTACGAGATCCTGACAGGAATAACAATTTTAGATAAAATTTAGGGAGTTGTAAAAAAGTTATATATTAATAGAAATATTTAAATAAAGTTCCGTCGGCAATTTGTCAAATGCAAATGTAGAGATCAGATACTAGAGAACACGGTACAAAAAATCGTAGAAGAGCGGATTTTACTATTCCTTTCCTGCGGATGTAAGACAATCTCGAGCAAGCTTGATATCGCGGTATTGCTAAAGCATTAGCGGAAATAGTTCGCGGAAATAAAATAGGACAAATCAAATGAATGGGAAGAAAATCGAAGCTGCGCACGGATTTTCCAACCGAACAAAGAAAGAACCTAACTTTTACGGTTCTCAACGTCTTGAATAAACCGTCGTAACGAGCATTAAAACGGACAATCGTGTGAGCACGGTCGCGCACGGGAACGTGAGTTTAATCACCATAGCGGAAACTCACACGTTGTTTTTGATAGCTTTCCTTTAATTTCTGGTACGTTTCGCAATATATACGAGTTCCCGGATATCTTTGTATCCCAGAGGTTAGTCGACGAAGGTGCAAAAATTAAAAGCGTTTTTTTATTAACCCGCTATTGTCATACGCCGTGCTCATTCGCTTTTATAAAGTACATCTCGCAAGCGAAATTTACGTTGCGCTTCAAGCCGTCATATTTAACTCATTTCAGCTCAAGCTTATCTCATTTACGAGAATACTAACATTAAACAGGTTTATGGGAGGAAATTATGATATTACAGTGATTTTCCCTCTACGTTTTTATGTTATGCTTATAAAAAATATATTTCTTCAGTAATCAAGTAAAATAACAGTTCGTGAAAAGCGTTCAATTCTATCCGATAGAAGCACGCGTATTTATGATAAACTTCACGTTAAAATTGCTTTCGCATGATACGATTGCCGTGTATGTCTGGAATAGTTTAATTCTAATTGATCTTCATTTTATTCCGTCGTTGCAGAAATGCGTCTCGCCAAATTGCGTATAATAAACTTCAATTTAATTTAACACGCGCCGCATGCAATTTCCAGGACATGGTCTGATTTACTTTCCGTGGTATGCATAAAAAAGTAAAATACAGTCGGAACCAAAAGGAGAATTATTATTCCGACTCGTCGGCAAAAAAATACAGAGAAGCTGCGGTCGCATAAATATACGTGAAATTCCGACTGAAGTGGTCGCCGGAACGAGCTTTTTTTTGCAGAAGATAATCGCGCTGCTAAAACAAAGAAAGTGTCTGCATTTTGTTTGTCGGTTTGTCTGCAAACAGAGCTCTTAAAGAGATTTATAATTTCTTGCGGACATACGCGCAAAAAAATTCAACTAAGAATATGAAATATAGACTCATGAAGTATGGACTCAGGAGGGAGAGGAAGATAAATGTATCGGAAATATAAAAGAATAATGCGCGCCTCACATGGGCCGCAAGTTCATAGTTTCATAGCTCAATACATACGTAAGATGCGCCGCGGAAAAATCATTCGGCAATTACACCGTTTCATCTTCCACCGGGCTAGTTTGCTCGAGACTGGAATATTAAATCCATCTTATGACGCGATATCATCGATCATATCCGTATCTATGCACATACGCGCCGCAACTGAGCAGAATAGGGAAGTTTTCACGTGCCAACACACGCGGGAATAAAGAGAGAGCATCTCTCCGGTTTAACGAACCTCGGGCTTTATCAAAACTTCCGAATCAAATATTCCGAATAGACACAGTTCGAAATGCTTACGCGCGAAACGTAGTTTTATTAACTCCCTGATAAGTTTCCGAAAATTTGGTAATCTTATCCATTACGAGTTCTAGTTAACTCGCGCTACTCGTCCCGTTTTTCCGTGCTTTAATTCTAATTCTATTATTCCGCGAGAGCTTTAATTAATTACAATATCAATATGTGCGCGGAGATACCAGTAAGATCGATATTTCCGCCGTTAGCGTAATGGCAGCGAACCTGGAAAATGAAGCATGCGGCGGAGCTGTAATAACACACAAGAGTAGGCTCCGCGTCTTCATTCTCTGAAAATTGAACCCGACCTGGTTCGCGCGTTCAAGTGTCCTCCGGAAATGACGTGTAACACTTCGCGTTACACGATGTAATATTTTTTCTACACTTAACCGGGAAACCTGCAGAAATACAGTTCCGCGGAGTCAAGATCAAACGGAATATTACAAACATGGTCGCGTGCTTCATTTCGTAATGAAAGTAAACAGAGAATGTGCTCGTGCTCCTCACGATATCAGGCACGAACAATGCGCTGTAGCGCAAGGTAAGCTTCACGGAACCTAGTCGATAATCGAGCAGGAAGCGAATTGTTATTCGCCTTCTGTACACACGTCGTCCATCGCCCGATGCTTACACCATCGATCTTATCCGTATTGCGGCAGATGTAATTTTCATTTCTATTCATAACACGCGGATTTTTACAATCGCGTCGAATTATCGTTACAATTGCGATCCGTAATTCCTTCCTGTTTCGTAATTAGCACGACAGTAATGGCACCGTCATTACCAGTCTCCGCCACGTCATTAACGGCACGCTGAAACGTTACACGTCGAATAAATTCAATTTGCTGTCTACACAACTGCTTCCGCGAATCTCCCGCGAAATCTACATATCTCATCTCCTACGCGCGCGCAGATACCCAGCGTGATAATTAAAATAAAACCGCAATGCGATGAAACGTCGGCATTCCATTGTAGATCCGGTCGAGGTTGGACCAGCTATACATCTCGCTTCGTTTTTCATTTTCTTTCTCTTTGCCCTCCTTTCCCTTCTCTTTTTTTCGAGCGCGTCGCGACGCCCGGATGTGTCCGAGCATAATAAATTCTACCCTCTTTCGTCATCCGGTTCTCCTTTACTTATGCTTCATTCGGACATAAATCCTCGCGCGCACAATGCGCCGACCCTTCGTGAATGCGAGAGTCAAGAACACGTTCCGCGAGTTTGGATATATTAGCGATTTTTCGAGGAAATGCGAAGAGAGGAAACGACGTCGGGCCGGTCACGAGGGCGCTCGAACGCGTCAACGAATGTAACATCTTCAATTGAAAATCTGCTCCTTCTTAGCCGAACCAAACGAAGAAATGTAATAGGCCTTTAGGAGCAAAGTACGGTTATCGTAATATGAATATTAATATTGTTAATGTTAATATTATTGCGGTAAGATAAGATTGTTCAGTATGTAACGCGCGTGTTGAATATTCTCAACTGTATGCGGCGAAACAATCTTCCACGCTTAAACTGATCCTTGAGTCCCAAATGATGTTATAAATATATTTTGATCCTCTGGAAATGCCCAACACCCAATTGCTAAATTAATGCTAAAATGGGCAATTTTGTATTCCACCTATCACATTGCAAAAAAAACTGCCGCAGCCAAGAATCGAACCTGAAAACATTCCTCACTTTCCGGGCGGGATGTCTTTACCTATTCGGCTACCTCTTTAATTCGGCCAATCCGAAGGGACGTAACAACAACGTTTGCAGCTGCAGGAGATTTTTAACGGCATTTCGCTTCGGTATTTATCTCAGCGGCAGCCGTGCACGCGAAAGCGAAGGAACGCTTCGAGAAATCCGATATCGCTAGTGACCCGCGAAAAACGTCGTTGAAATCCCGAATTGTTATTGCGCCCGTAACGGTTCGTTTCGCTATCATCTTCGACGATCGCTCGTTCCGTTTCAACGGTTTCATTGCGAACGCTTACGACCGATAAAGTCCAGCGATTCGCCGCGTTCCGCCGGAATACATCGTCCTTTAATCGAGCGCTTCTCTCGGATTTTTATCAGACTCGCGAAGAGACGACTCGCGCAACAGTCGTGCGCGGCTGGTATAGTTAGTTACCGGCGCTCCGGTGTATTATCAGCCATTGATCAGGTCCGTCCAGGTGCGATCGAGGTGCGGGCGCGAAAAATCATTACTTGCCGTTGGAGATGCGCGGGGACGATTCTCCGCGCCGACAGTAATAATAATAGCCGGACTTTTTACGCGAGTTTAGTTCGCCACAATGCAATTACGTCACGCGGACTCCAGCTCCTCTCGCAGAGGAGCGTCTCCTTCGCCCGATACTTTCCGTGACAATTAGAAAGTTGCGTTCAACTAACGAAGCACAGATTGCGGTGCCGTATTTCTTCGCGGGACAAAGGAACATTACATTACACGGTGCACAATTGGTTGCCGCCAAGGCCGGTATTTTCGCTCATCCGAGACCGAGTCGCAGCGCCGTCGTCCAGGGCGTTTAATTCAGTGGGGCGGGAATAAGTAATGTACCTTTGATAAAGTCATCCTCCCCTACTTCGGTAACCGCAGCGCATCCCCGCGAGTGCTTCGAGCAACGAAGCTTGATTATACAAAGACAAGGGCAATTCTGTCCGACTCTACCTACCGTCCCACGTACCCGAGGCCGAGTATTCCGTTTTATGAGTCGGCACTATAATCCTTATAGCGTGTATTAACGGTAATCTTTACTGTTAAAGAGAGCTTTAGTCCGGATTCCCCGCATTAGCGCTGCCCGTGACTGCCTCCGCCGGGCGAGAACGAACTGTTCACGTTTCGGCGAACGATCGTCGAGGCGTAAAGCTCGCAGAATTCGGCGTTTCTACGGAACGATTTCGATCATTTACCGGCGATTGCTTTAATCGCACGAACGATCGGAAGCGTAAAAAATCCGATATATAACCACAGCGGGAGAGCGGAGGTATCTGTACTCGCGACAGCACACCACGCTTCGCGTATCTCTCCTCCTCCGGAAGTGTTAAAGTAAACATCGGTATATCTATGTAAAGCTTAAGTAAATACAAGTCGCCGCCGGAAACGTGGGCACGCTACTGAAACAACGATCGATCCTCTGAAGTCGCGATATCAAAAACGTAACCTCTGTAGCTTCATACCGGCAAACGTCATACATATAAACCGGTAATGTTAATTTAAATTCTTGTTATGACAAAATCCGCCGGACGGATAGAACGACCGGCGTGTGTTTTACCGACGTTTCAAATATCCCCCACGTGTTTTTTGTTATGTATTTCATAAATCGCTCAGGATGGACAGTGATTAAATTAATTGAATATTAATGAGACATCGATATAACTGAAATTTAATTTACGCTGCGGTGTGATGTTAATCACGTTGAGTCGATCGGTCATAAATATTACGTTAATGCGCAGGTATACATTAATTTAAAGTAAATAATTTAATATCGAGCCATAAGCTATCGAGGAGAGAGAGAGAGAGAGAGAGAGTGTGTCGAAACGCACATATACCTAGAAGAAACCCTAAATGCGAACTTTTGGAACAACCCTCTCGGGTGAAGCCAAGGGACTTTCGATAATCGAATTACGACTGTGTTCGAAGTACGCTCCTGTTCGACCCCTTTTCACAAAATATACGACGGAGCGCGTAACGTTTGCGCTCGGTCGGAAATTACAGTCAGATAACGATAGAATATTACAGTCCGCTAAATAGGTATCCGCGCTACGTGAACGCACGATTTAGAAACGTCGAATCTTGAATTTAGTCGGTCCCGCTCATCTAAATCACGAACACTTCGACCATATTGTCTAAAGGAAAGAAATGAGGTCGCACGTTTAATTATTCTCACTCACCTCGTTTTGTGCTACTTAAGTGGCATTTAAATGTCGATCGTGTGCTCGCAAAGCACATAAATTCCGGCGAATTTTTGCAAGATTAGCGGTAAACACGGTCGACTGTAAACTGTAGCAATATATCGTCGACGAAGGAGGATATACTTGCATACTTTGAAAATCTAAATAGATATCATGCATAACACGTAACTTCGCATATTTTAACGCGAGCCACATAAATGTTAGAGACGAGTAAGCCATTATTCTTAATAATTCTTCTCTAAAGAATCGCGACGTCAACTCGTGCAATTTTAATGCAGCCGGTGAACTTTACTCGCGCCACGTTCCAGCGCGTTGTAATTTTTATCGCCCACCTCTCCATGGAATACCTTGTGTTTAGGAATTCAACAACGCACGACACGGAACCCACATCGACGCGATAGCGTTTGAAGCCCAATCCGTGCTTCGCTTCGTTGAATGACGACTTTGCGACCTGATTTTAATCTCGAATGTCAAATGCCGAATAATTGGTAAACGTATTGTAGACCGAAATTGCCGGGAATTGCTTATCGCGTGCGTCATACGATAACTTGGAAATGCATGCAGTTCACTATTGTAACTTTCAAAATACGCTATTTAATAAACGTTACTTTATTACACACATTCTCCCTTTCTCTCGGCGAACCAGCGAATAGAATATTTTGGTGGTACAGAAGTTAAACAATAGGTCTTCATAAGCCTCGTAAATTCGCTGCATAAATTTATATTTGAATGCGAAAGAAATTAATTCTCTCGCAAAATTTCTTGTGTCTTTTTACGTTCGCCACGTACTCGCAAATATATAGGTCACGACGTACACGAGTGTGTACATATATTTGTATCTATCTGCAATAATGAATAATATTAACACATTAAGGGCGGGAGTCGTAAAATAATACGATTTAGCTCGACTGCGGCTTAAAGGCGGGAGTCGTAGTAACTACGATTTCGCTCGACTGCTGCTTAAGGGCGGGAGTCGTAGTAACTACGATTTCGCTCGACTGCTGCTTAAGGGCGGGAGTCGTAGTAACTACGATTTCGCTCGACTGTACCTTAAAGTTTTTATGATCACACAAAATATCGCCCGCTCTAGGCCGAAAAACGAGGCGGGCGGCCGCCGCGCTACCTAGCATACTTTCGTCGAGATCGCCCGCCGTTAATGTGTTAATGAAAGTTTCGCGACGACTGTCTCCTTGCCGAATCCATTTTTCGTTATTTCGTCTTAAGACTTTTTCCAAAATAGTGAAATGTCAAACATTGGCAATGGATATTTTACAGACGAGGCGCCATCATTATACAACCTATCTCTCATTACATGTATAATATCGATGATGAGGAGGAATATATTCTTCTCGCGACCTTTCATTCATCAATATACAAAGTATTCCATGGAGGTGAGCGATAAAAATTACATTAAGATCAACGATACATCGCGTGAACATGGATACTTTTTTTCTTACAATTTGTCTGTCCCGTGACAATACTAAGAAGAAAGGAAAAATCCGCGCGGAATGGGAATACGGCATTATCGCTCTTCTCGCACCGGCGACGAGCGTGAAATGGAATTTTTTATGACGGTCAGCTCCTGCGGGTCGTATTTGTGACGGACGAAGAATGGACAGATCTTAATTCGGTCGGGGAACACGCAGTAACGGATCATTACGTGTTACGTACGTCGCGACACACCCACGAATTAAACGAAGACCGGCGCGGTCGATCATCCTCCGGCGTCTTGGCACTTCTCGGTCGTGAGGGAAGCGGCGGCGTCGACCTCGCGCAATTTGAATTGCGAAGTGTGCGCGCGTATCGGCAACTTCAAGATACCTTAATCGATCATCTTCTCATTCTGCATTACCTTGGCTGTCATGCCGTAAGTTACTCGCTCAGCGACTCGATAATGCTTTGAATTATAATCGCGGAAAACGATATCTATTGAAATAGGATTAGTGGCCCGGCGAGTGATTGATTAACCGCAGCGAGATCAAAAAGAGATTACGAAAAGTCGGGTAATTATTGTTTCAAAGTCATACGCTAAATATTATTCTTACTTACTTACTTGTGATTTGTGTGTAAATAAGTTAGAAAATTTGTTTAAAACTCAAGTAGAAAATGTTCTGCATTTTTGTACTCTTTTTAGAAAATGTCTACACTTTGTACCTGCGCAATAAGTATAAAAAGATCTGCAAACAAAATATCTACACTCTTTCTCCCTTTATATTTACAATTAATTTTTATAAACGCATAATGAAAATACGATACAGCTATTTATAACAAATACACGAATAAACATTAAATTACGCGTGCAGAGAGTAGATAAGGATTTCATTATATTGAAATTTATTTCCGCGGCGTTTCTGGAACGTCGTTTCAATCATCATGCATGTCACGACGAGGTGCGCGCCTCACAGCGCACGTATCTGGATTGAGTTTTACACTATTTCGTACGTGTTAAAACCATCAATAAATCGAGGAGCAATTAGTAAAATGGCCGAATATCGGCCACGTATCTATCTCTCCATGCGATTTGCATGACGCCGAGCTAATCATAATCAAAGTAATTAATTACCCTCCACGCGACCCGCTCTCTCATAGACCATCATCGGTATGACCCGCGGAACAACGAGATATCGCGAGATCCGAAGCAATCGGTCCACCGTCGATGCTATTATTAATTCAATTTGCACCGTCGCACGCATTACGCGCATATGAAATAGCTGGAAACGTCTTCAAAGCAACAAGAATCCCCCCTGAAAGCGTAAAGTGCATTTTTACCTATGCATGTCCAAAGTAAATTATAGCTAGAATTTTACCGCGCTATCTTAGTGTACCGTGCCTTTTTCCATTTTCCTCGGAAATGAAATTCAGATTTGCGCATATCATTACATTCAATTCAATCTACGCTTCTCTTCTTTAATAATCCAATAATCAATAATTTAATATTGAGCTGCATCGAATTTGTTTACGTCGGCTTGACATTAAGGATATTGCTTTTATGAGAATTCCAACGCTGCGCGAGTTTCTGCCAATATATTCACTGTTATTGTCATTCAGAAGCTTGGAAAAAATATTTCACTCGTGAAATGAAAATATCTAACGCATTTAGTTTCAAATAGCAGATAACTAATCTATTTCTCACCGGGTATCGGCGCAAAATATAGACTTAACAAAATCAATTTTCCGCCAACGTTGTTTGCGTTTCCAAAATATTAAATAATCAATTGATTTCAGGAGGAATTCATTTCGCAG
The DNA here is from genome assembly GCF_001313825.1 of Dinoponera quadriceps. Classification (NCBI taxonomy): domain Eukaryota; kingdom Metazoa; phylum Arthropoda; class Insecta; order Hymenoptera; family Formicidae; genus Dinoponera; species Dinoponera quadriceps. The sequence goes on along the minus strand of NW_014554705.1, from coordinate 812,361 downwards.
TGAATTCAATCAACTTGCTGAAACGAACATTCTTGTTTTTACAGACAAATAGAAACAAATGCGCGCAACAATTCTTCACCTGCGGCGGTGCAACAAAATATGAAAACGTGAATCTCTGTCAAAGTTAAGTTAATTTTTCGTACGTTGACTTTATTTATACGCAACGACGCACAATCCGGTCATTATTTTCGTACCGAGAACGGACCTCGGATCATCCGTGGACTTCGATATTGTTTTCCATTTTCTCGCGCGAATTGATTTATTTCGCGATAGAGACGGTAACGAACAATACACACGTAATGTAGGTGATTGAATCGTGTTTCACTGAAGGATTGCCGGTGGACTAGAGTGCCATGAAACAAGCTGATAATGGACGCCCGTTGTTAATTACTCGTTTTAACAAGTCCGCCTCGCGCGCCACTGATGTATCCGCGACAAGCAGCGGGACGATCCATTACGACGTGCCCAACCTGGTCTACGGAAAAAAATTCTACGCTTAATGTGCACGAACGAGAACCGCGTTATCGAACGGGCACGCGCGTAATCTCCACTACTCCGGCTATTGTGTCAGAAAATACTGACCATTTCTCCGGCACGGAGCGCCGCGCGTATCCCGAAATGGCACGAAGGACGCGATCGATGGACGGCAATTCGTGAAATTACGCCTCGTGAATGAAGATGAATAGTTGACTACCGGGGGATCACCTATTTCGCGTGCCCGCGATAGCCTAAATCCCGTGCACGTGTCGCAAGTGCAACAATAGCGATGATCTCGTGCCGTTCAAACACCATCTGTTTCCGGCGCACCGAAATGCAGCGCAAAGATGGAAAAGGTCGCGAGGAGTGGGCCATCGTCTTTACTCGGTATTTTGTTCGCGTACTCAATACTATTACTGAAGGTAGGTAAATATCGACGAATATCTACGTACATCGGCGGGACAAAATCGTACTGCAGTATCAGTTACTAGCTAATTGTTTTAATCGATCGAGGGAAGTTATGTTGATGTCAATTAAATCGACGAATCACGTCGACTCTGTAAGTTGCCCCCGCGAAATTTCTCATACATTTGACAACAAAAAAAAAGAGAAAGATACGCTCTCGCTCGTTGCGCGATAAACGTGATTAACTAAAGTTATATTGTACCGACCTGAATATTCCATTAGGTTGCTCTCTGCATAGCTAATATAATTTCAGTAGCGCGTCATACGCAAAAGTCCGTAAACAAACACTAAACTACTCGAGAGCTAAAAACGCGAATCCTAAACTGGAGCCCATAGGATAATCGATTAACTTTGAGCATTTTTATTGCCTAACAGTGCAAAAGCGCCCATCGTCCAATAAAATTCCTTCCGTCAGAAATATAAGTTAGAGAACGCATTGCATATTCAGCATGTACAGTCGATTGCATATTCGGCACCAAAATTCGCGCAGCATCGCTGATAAATTGTATTAGGTTTTTCGTCTGGAGTGCAAATCGAAGTTCCTGCCCCCGCCTATTCCTTCCCCCCCCCCCCGTGCTCATCATCGCGGCCGGCGGAAAACGGCAAAAAATCTCATTAGAAAATCAAGCGAGAATTTCCCACCGGTACTCGCGTGTAAATATTATCGTTCATTGTCGGCAATAATACGTATTGCGTATTTCAATCTATCAACATGTGGGCACCGGCGACGCTATTATTGGGAGTGCTATTGTTATTGTTACACGAAACTGTTGCCAAAATTGTTGATATTATTATCGTGACCTTTTACAGCAGGCGTGATTAATCCTTTATGTTGCGCAGCTACGCCTACAGCACGCTCTCATTGTATGATTATTGGCGAGATATTTTGAACAACATTAATTGCGCTCTTATTGTTAATTATTACACACTACATATGCTATATCCAGTCTTAAAATACGTGCGTTTATAAATCAACAATATTATCGAACATAACGTGATTACATTAAACTAATTAGGTAAAATTATTATATTAAAATTAATTAAACTTGCACGGATCCGCAAGATCGAGGAATTAATTAAATTTATTGAATTAAAAATTCCCGGTGTATCAACCTAATTAATAGTTAATCTATATATTTGATAATTCTATGTTGCGCTAAATGAACCCTCTTTCTTCCTCGACGCGTTTGTTTGAAAATGGCAAATAACTGACGTGTTATTTAGGAAGTTGAAGAATTCTCTGTTTCAAGCTTCTCTTCTTCTCGAGTTTATATTTTCGCCCCCGTCTAATCCTCCTCACGAGAAAGTGAATTCTCACGGAAGCACTTGTATGGCATGGTTTTGCTGCACTGAATTATCTCGGACCGAAACGCTGAATTTGTTTGATTGTTGAGTATATTCCAGCAACTTAATCAAAGCCTAAACACCCGCCGCGGTTAACTCCCTTGAGAATTATTCAAAAGTTAATTTCCGCTGCGGACATGCCTGTATGTGTGTGTGTGTGTATGTTTGTAAAATCTCGTACATCAACCCTTCCATTGGCCGGCACTTTCACACGAGACTCAACGACATGTGTATTCCCGCACACCGACATAAAGGAACCTCGATAGATATCACTTACGAATCTCGGAACCACACTTTTCGGACACCGAACTTCCTGGACGAGGTAGCGCGTTCCCTCGTCTGCGCCCCGTACCGCAGAAACGCATCCAGATCGTTGCAGATGCACCTCAATCCTCCTCGATCCGAGTAGAATCCTGAGTGAGCCTCCCTCGCCGCACAATAGATCCAGGGAAGGATATTCCCCCTGGTTACTCGCGCACTTTTACGCGCCGCTCGCCGCAGTGCCGGTGACACGTACGGTGCAGTCACTTCCGGCCCGCGTCTTCGTCGCGGCCGTTCGCAAGGACACCGCGAGCCTCACGATAGATCGCCGTACGAGTACGACGGCGTATCCGGATCATAAACTGGTCCCGAGAATGGATGCGCACTCGCGCGCACTTTCATTCCGTCATCGCATCGCACCTCGATCCGCACCATCGATCGCGAGAACGAACGTTCACCGATGCGCTCTCACCTGATCTCCTGGCGGACAAATCGCCGCGTCAATCGCTCTTCGTCCGTGGTCGCCGCGCGATCCACATTCTAACGAGTCGATCGGAGCACCGTCCAAACGCGATATCGCATCTCCGAAATGCAGACGCAATCGTCGTCGTCACTGTCGTCGCCGTCACGATCGCGTGAACATAAGCACTGCTCGACGAATTCAAACTCGTGTCTCGCGAAATTCACCGTTCGACCGGTGGGGGGCGGNNNNGGGGGGGGGGGGGGGGGGGAAGTAACAGAAAAAGCACCGACGATTCTTCTCCCTCTCGATGTCAAATCACTACCCGGGATCACCACTTCCCGAACGTGCGAATCGTGGAAGCACGACGACGAGCGAGGGTGGAAGAAGTGGAAAGTGAGTGCGTGGTAAATCCAACGATCGCGAGGCGCGAGCGGCACGTCGTGATGTTGGCAGGCGACTAACCTCCGAGAGCCGTCCTGCACCCCCGGACACCGCGCATGCCCCCTACCTTAAAGAACGCACCCCCGACCTCGCAGCCCCGCTCGCTGGTGTGTGCAGCTACCCTCCCCGAAACCGCGGTGACTTCATCTTTTTTGACGAGAAAACCACTACCCTCTTTTCTCGCCTCCCTTGCGCCCTCATCCTACACTTCTGTCCCACCGCCGCCTATCCTTTTCCACTTACCTCTTTCTATTTGCATGGCGATCGCCTCTTTCGGTCAATAGAAACGCACACGAGCCTTCCGGGATCATGTAATTTTAACGATAAATTCGGTAACCGCGCCGCAGTTGAATTTATCGATGGAAAAAAGGTCGTCTTAAAATGAAATTATCTTAAATTATGAATTGTCTGATAAAATTGAAGCCACGCGCGCAATATTCCATTTTTGTTTCTTTTTAGAAAGAATATACGAGATAGAAGCGAATTGGCCCTTTGGAGCGTGATGGAAAAAATGAAACTTTTTATTTAATTCAATATTTGCTCGAGATTTCCAGGAATCGTGGATATTTTTTTTCTAGAAACATTTAACGAACACGGTTTTGCGGGCTGTGCTGTGATCTAATATTGAATAACGTTGGCATCCGTCGGTTGGCATGTCACGGCGCAAATTCACCGGTAAAATACAAAATCATTTTCTGCCCAGGTAGTAGTACGAACGAAAGGTAGGAAATTGCGCGAGGTAATTTCTTGAAAATGTCGCGCGCGAACGTCCCGGAAAAACGCTTTCGCGCGCCGGCTTCGAAAAACTGTGCCGAGAGGTGGACTAGAGTGATTTTTCATTTTTCACCGTACGTTGCCAAACAGTACGTTACCACCAGAAATACACGGTTAAGCTTAAATTCTGAATCTTTATCGGAAAGAAACAAAATTACGACGAGCTGACGCTCCGTTGCCTGACGCTCTAATTCCAACAATATTTAAAATAGAGAGTTGAAAACTGAAAACCTTCGAAGATTGAGTCTCGCTTGGCGAGTATATTCTCGTTACTTTCTACGTATAAATAACAAATAAGAATACCGATATTTCACCGTTCCCCTCGCGAAGATTCTATTTTGCGCGGATGAAAAATATCAACGGCGTATCTCGATATAAAAAAAAAAAAGGAAATAAAAGAAGGAAGAAGGAAGAACTAAGTATTGAGTGCAAATCTCGCTCTAAGAACTTCACGAACGCAAAAAGTTTCGAGGTGGTTGAGGCCACCGGTATAACTCCTACCACACCCAAGTAATAATGCGATCGTTTCATTTCGATCGCGGCACGGTCGCTAGGACATTTTTCACACCGCCACGCGGTCCCGGTGCACGTCACAGGACTTCGGGCCAATTCAACCATCGTGTTTTATGGACCATTCGAACATCCGGTTCGCTTTCTTTTTTTCCTTTCGTCGACCCTTAATATTTCTTACGATAGTGCTCCTCTGTTGGCCGTAGGTCGCTCACTATGTTGTCTCGGTAACGCGCGATAAACGCCGGACGGAGATATATATGGTGCGACCGCCAGTGTTCTTCTCGGCTTACATCCGGCACTGCGGCACGGGATTATTATTTGTCGCGGTAACGAGAACGAACGGCGGGACGTTTTATTGTCAATATTCCTCGCAATCGCGAGAACCGATTTCAGTCGCATCGTCGCGCTGCGGCCCCGCTCCGGGGACTCGAGATTAAAGGAATTTAATACGCCGGCGATCTCGATTATTCCAAATCACGGGTCCGATACAACTCTAGTCACGCGAGCGAGAAATATACAAATACCTCGCGCAAAGAAGCCTCACGTTTTGTACGAGTTTTTGCGATCTTTGCGAATGGACTATTGATTTGCTCGCCGTAGGTGTTATCTGCCTCTTGTATTTCCACCTTTTCTTCTCTCCTTCGTTTTCACTCTAGTGAGCTAGTCAGCGCGTGTCCTCCTCGATTGGCTGCGTCAAACGTCCATCATTTTTCATCGCGCGATCACAACAAAGCGAATCGTTAGGTCGCACATTTTACATAAAATCACCCGCTGCAACATCGCTCAACACAGAATTTCAACGTTGTTATTATACCGTTTTATTCTATAGCGTCTCTTTCTCTCTCCCTCTTCTCTGTATTTAATAACTCGTTTCCTTAAGCTTTGTCCCGTCGCGCGCGTACGAGGACGTGCCGTCATTATCATGATAATGCGAGGGAAGTTCACTGAGGAAGTTCATCGACACGTTTTAATATACTGCCACGATATCGCGCGCTGTATAACCTACGATAATGGTAAATGATTAGTACTTATAAATGTGTTTTAAAACACTCACAAGTTAGAAACAATTACTTATGAAGTATTTATCAAAGTCTTCTCTTTAAGTCTACTCACTATATACAGTCGTCTCAATTAGATATAAATCTCTCGGGTTCCAAATTTTTTATATTTACATAATTAATCTAAACTTAAATTTTTTATTTTATTAGAAAAAATTTACATATATATATGTGTGTGTGTTTTACGCGAAATATAATTTTTATAGAGACATTAACGAAGCTACATTTCGGAGAACGTTTTAATAATAATATGCAATATGTTCAGGAAATTCAGACATATTTGACTTGTGGAAATGACTTGGACAAATGCAAATAAGACGTACTTTCTTTTGAAATCTTAAACCGATTTAGAAGCTTCCTCGTATCACAGTCAACCGAAAATGGCCAAATAGTGGCTGCTTCAGAGGTACCTTGTATTTGGAAAACGAGCGCGTTTACTCTCGTTAAGGTGAGTGCCTAGGGCTGATTTACCCTCTTTACCCTCGCGTGACACCGCCAGCGAGGCTTCGCAGTTCTCCCGGGGGAGGGTGAAGAGTGAGGAGTAGAAACATTGGGCTCGGAAGAAGAACGTAAAACGAATCGCTCGACTTACGAGATTCTTTCACCCTTCGAAGGACCGCGAGGAGAGATTGAAAAGTTCTTTTAAGTTAGCTGTCTTTCTCTCTCTCCTTCGTCCCATTCTAACGTTGCTGGTCTACCCTCGGTGCGCGTTCTCATTGAAATTCTTCGCGATGATCGAATTCATTATCGCGCTATCACCATGGCGCGTGTTCTCGTCGCAATCTCGAACTTGCATGTGCTTTATATGTCGTTTGACTGGCTCGTATGTTTTATCTTACGGTAACTTTACGAGCGAGAGATAAATCTCTTATTCCACGGGAATTTCGTGTTCGACAGCAAATTGTGACTGTTAAATCTGCAAAAGTTCTCTCACATTCTAAGTATGTTAAATAAACAGCGATAGTGACGTCGGTAAAAAGTTTTAATAACAAAAAATACGTAATAATGGTGAGATAATTCGCTGTTTGCACATTTATGAACACGAATATCTGCGCACGTAGTATCATCTTATTACTGTAATATATAACTTTTTTTATGTTTTTACTCCTTTTTTGTTAAACACATAATCGTTATTTCGAAATATTCGTGAATTTGGTACGAAGTCCAACGATTATCAGCGCAGGCAAACTGACCGAAATTTCATTATTATATATATATAATCAGCAGTTATATATTGGTTCAATGCCGCCATTTATCATTCGCTTGCAGACGGTACAATAAATTTTGTGTCGAATTTATGTCAGGAATATTTGTGCTGGCGAGCGATTACGCAGCCATTTGCATAAACAAATAATGACGAAGTTAACAGTGCAGCGGCGAAAAGCGTCCTTGATCAACGAAAATATCAACGGAATGTTCCGAAATAATTAAACTCGATGAAAAGGTAATCATTAATAATGGATAAACGAAAGCGGGAAGGCGTTGATTAAAAATCAACGTGGCAAAATATGACGTGAATAAATAATTTCCGAAATTTCGGAATGTCGCCGAGGTAACGGGAGAAAAAGGTTTCCGTCGTTTCCAGGTCGTACCACCCTAGATGCATTTAACGCCGTGCGATGCATCAAGGCCGAGATCAATGAGCTCGATCGTTAGTCACATGCCGCGGCGCGGGACGGATTCAGATTAACCGGTTAATGGGAAAGTTCAGGCGGCGTGAGTTTCTAAATCGAAGTGTCGAGCTGACTCGAAGACGTTCGCGGGAGTCGACGGCGACGGTGTTACGTCAACGATACTAATGGCCAATTTGGTTCTTTCGTGTAGCGAGCGATACGTTCCGCGTAAACCGACACGTTACTCCGTCGGCTGATCAATTTTTTCGCAGAACGGAGATTTTAAGCTCGATTTTTCTCACGAAAATGACCTCATCAATTACGCGTCTTCGGCGAAAACGATCGAATGCCACGGTAAAGCGCGAGGGGGATGCGATTGTACACTTCCGAATATCGATGATATTACGAGATGTACAATTTTAAGTTGTACATTGTATTAAATCGAGTGCAAAGAATATATATACTTTCCGGTGTGCTTACGCGGAATGGTAGCTATCGATTTTTACGTTTCACGTGAAGGTAGCTGAATTCCTTATCTTCGGTCATAGTACAAACTATGGCCTTGAGTACAGATCGGGAATAAGTTAGTTCTAGAAGGTAAGATGGGCGACAAACTTCGATAATAGCGCTATCAAATTACCTATTTTATATGAAGAGTTACCTTAAGACGCACGTAATATGCGCGCCTGAATTGTTTTACTACTTGACACTCAAGTCGCCGGAACTTTAGTATGTAAATTGTCTATCTTATCGCGTTACTGCAAACTATTCCATGTGCTGTCGTAATTCCAGTGGCTCCAACAGTTTTACGATCTTTCGAGCGTAAAATTCGCTACAAGTGTGTCTTGTAACGAAAATCAGCAAATATAAGCATCAGCTGAAGATTCGGGACGAATGCTTAATTTTGAGCCGTGAAGGGCTGCGAGGGGGAGAGACGTTAAAAAAGAACAAAGTGTTGTCACGCTTTCACGCCTTTCCAGCCGGTCCTTATACTATGTAGCGGAGTTACTTCATGCTCATCTTAGTATTCAGGAGCAAGGGACCGTCGATGAAAAATTTCATCTTCTTAGCTTTGATCGATCTTTCACGGCGCGTCGTCAGATAGGCGCCATTCTTTCTTACATCCCTGTCTTTGTATCAAACTAGAACGAGGTCGATCGTTTCTTGGTCGAACATTTATTGAGTCGAGAGATGTTACATTTTGGGACACGAATGTTAAGAATTAAAAACAGAAGATCGAAGTAACAGAAATGGAAAATATAACGCAATGTGACGTAAAAAAGTGCGATATTTATTTAACGATCCGCTAATATCTACCAATTTTATTATCAGATCGGCAATTTATCTCGCCTCTCTAAACATTTCAATTATCCCATCCGACTTTGCAGTATGTATGACAAGATTTAACATCGAATTTATTCAACCGAGAAATACTTCACTTCGAAACACGAATGCTAAGTATTAGAAAAAGATCGTAACCGAGATTGAAAATATAGCGCAGTGTGACATGACGAAAAGCGATATTTATTTAACGATCCGCTTATTTTGTCATCGACAGATCTGCGATTGATCCTGCTTTGTCCAGGTATTTCAATTATCCCGCTCAACTTCGACAGTAAACGTGATAAGATTTAATATCCAATCGCTGCTAGCAGCTGCACATTCGAGCACGAGCGGAGGAATCGACAGTTTTCGTGCGACGATTTGCACGATAGGTACGCACACAAAGAGATGCCTGACGCGAGCACTTCACAAAACACGCTGCATAGACCAATCGAGCAACCGTGTCGCGTGTCTGGGGTCGCCGGCGTTCTCATGCTTCCATTGTAATTCGAAGTCCTACCAGCCGGCAGCGGTGCGCGGGTGGCAGACGCCGAGCATTAACCCACCCACAATGCAAAGGATGCAAACGGTTAACGGTGGGCCTGTAGTGTCGAAATTCGCGGGTGTGGAATCTCGGGATCGCATCCCTCTCGTTCATCCGGAACGAATCGAGATTATTGCGAATTTAACAGCACGATTGCCGCCCGTTTGGTATGCCCCGGTAGAGCGCGCCGTGTTGCGTTAACTGCAAAATTATGCCTTACGATTCACAATTAAACTCGGACGCGTCGATGTCGTTAACGACGCGCTGTACATCGCGCGACCTTTGCGCGTCACAATGCGAATCAATTTCGATTAATTAAACATGGTAACTGGTGCGCGTTGATTTAATCATCGCAAAAATTCTCAGAATCGCACTCGAACGTACTACGCGGCGCGCGATGAAACGAAGATATTTAACACAGGATTGAATCGCATTTCGTGGCGCATCCAGCCGGGATCATTCGTCTATACTGTATTGTCCGATATGACACTCTTCGCGTACAATTTTCTCCATAGACGTGTTTTGCAATACGCGCATAAAACTACCGGCATATTGGCTTCTTTGCTACGGAGAACTCATAATCCGAAAGTATAGTTTGCAAGTTTCTAACCAAAGTATAGTTCTAAAACTGATACGAGTTAGTCTTAAACTTCGCGACATCGCCGGCTTAATCTATTATGTAAATATACATGTATGGGCTTTCGACAATCGATTATACCGGAATGTGAACGAAAAATATTTTATATCTTATATTAAATTACTACGTTTAATCTTATTTGATTCATATAATTTATCTATAATTAAGCTAAACCGAGATATCGCTTAATTTAATCAAATAGATATTGTTTTACCGAGATTCGATTAACATATCTATATATATATATTAATATCATATATCTCTCGTTAAATTTTCCAACATCCGAGAAATGAAGAACTGAACCGGTGCAACGTCAAAAAGAAAATAATTATTAATGAAAAAAAAAAAAAACAGAGACGAGCCGATGTAAGTTACAAACCGTCATCTGCTGGCGCGATTAGGCTTTACAGAACCGCGATTTCGTTGATGAGATTGCAAATAGCGCCGAGATTGGTTACCACGCGCGCCAGCAACGGAGTATTTATACCCGTGACAAGAGCTTGTGCGACCGCGAGAATGCATGTCGACCAAAGGGGTAAAAATAACCAACGCTCGCAAACATGGTAGACACTGTAAATACAAATTTATTAACGACTCGGCGCCACCCGAAAGAATGGTCCTCGCCGATAGAGCCAGCCTGTTTTCCAGTTTATCAGAATTAAGCACCGGCCTCGAGTTTGGCTCCACCCCGCTAGATTGACGTATCCGCGGAAAATTAACGAAATACAGCGCCCACACTTCACGGAATTATTGACAGTGCGATCGAATAGACATGACGTACGGCGACTTTGCGTCAGAATCGTTAATCTTGCTCAGAACGTAATTTCGAGCTAAATATATCGCGTGATAGTCACGATTGTTATCTCGTTTGAACTTTCACTGAAATTTTGCGTGACCTTTCATGTGTAATTTTTTTATACAGGATGTCTGACGCAAGCCGTACCACCCGTGACATACTTGTAGTTTAGATCACTGCGAATAAAACTCTACCATTTTGCAAATTTTGTAAAAACAACGTGTAAAATTTCGAGTTATTAATTATTCAAAATGACAGACGTCAGTATATTGAACCTTGAATTTCAAACCTTGAATTTGTCGCTAGATACAACGCCATCATACACTTGTAGATCCGACCATTCTGAGCAAAAAGTCTTTTACCATTTTGCAAGTAATACAGCAGATTTTTGAGTTATTAATTAAAGAAACTTCTATGCATAGTCATTTTCAATCATTAATATCTCGAAGTTTTGCGTAGTTATTTGCAAAATGGTAGGGAACTTTTATTCACATTAATAATTAAATTACGAGTGTGTGACGGATAGCACAGTTTGTGTCAGAAATCTTGTATGTCATATATAATATTATATAACAGTACAAGCAACGCTCGATATAACTATCGTTGTGAAACGACAAATAAAGTTAAACATAAATAAGTAGAACAAAAAATTGTAAATGGAATTATAAAATTTTACTTCGTTTTTTACATTTATAAAAATGTCCACACTTTATGTAAATAAATTTCTCTCGGGCGAAAGTATCGTGAATGAGGAATGAACACTCCGGTATAGACGATCCTTTTGCATATCGTACTTAATTAAGAGATAACGCAACCGATTTCTCGTCTCTCGTGTTTCGAGAACGAGCGGACACTTGTCCGGATCCTGGCAATTATCGCGCAGCGGACGCTAAACCGTAGCGCTAGCATAATATTTTCGTTGCCTCCAAATTCTCGTCCGTTGCTGAGCTACCTCACAATCGTTAATTAGCAATTTTCGGAGGTATGATCAGGGTTTCATCCGACGCGAAATTAATCATGCAGGCCCTCTCTCTCTCTCTCTCTCTCTTTCTCTCTTTTTCTTGCGCGTGCGCGTTGCTCGCGGTGGAAGTGCGGCGTCTATAAAACATGCGCGCGTTCATTAACGCCCGCACGCCGAGAAAGCTGTATTAAAATGTACGGCATTAAAGGTGACCTGCGCGTCTTCCGGGTCATCGGGGATGAGATACAACGGTGCCGCGCTATAAAACGGCATTACAACGGTGAGGTAGACGGTCGAGTATCACGACTACGTGGCGGGACCGAAGTTTTGATGAAACTCGTAACCGCATTGGACCGCCCTTTGAAGCAGAGGACATCGTCGACTCGAAACTGCGACGCGGCTTGATCGATGAAAGGCTAACGTGTGGGAGACATTAATGCAGTATGCAAGCGGCCGCGGAGGTATTCAGGATTTTACAATGCCTCCTAACAACGTTAGCGTCCATTTTTCTTCTATTTTCTTTTGCTTTTTCCTTTTTAAAGAGGCGCGTCGCGGCGCGACCAGGCCGGCGGTGTCGTAAAGCAGGAATAAAAGTGACCGTTAACGGAGATAGCGACGGTTAGTATGGAAATGTATGATTTGCTAAAACAGGTGATACCATCGTATTTTGTACGATCGTTGATGAGCGTTTATTCTCGACGCCAATAATCGGACGGTATTAGAGAAAGTCATCATCATGTATTTACTATATGTCTTGTGATTGTGACATTATAATTTCATCAGTTTGATGCAGTACAGGATATTTTTTCACCGATATTAAATTACTCCAAAGCTCACGGGTTTTCAGCCGTACGGTGAAAGGAATAAAAGAAGAATGGAATTTTTTTTTTCGAAAATATTATACGTTCTTTAAATCTTTACATTCGAACGGAACTGTATGAAAATTATTTCCTATTGTAAAAGTGGATACGAGTTGCACTTCAAAAATATCAGGTTTGATTGAAAATATTTCAATTAATTGAACGTGGACGGTCGATTGTTTTGTCTCGCACATTTCATAGGCATAAATACGATGCGGTATCAAAGCGCGTGTACGTGCGCGAAAATTTTCGATATTGTATAAAACATCGGTATATCACGAACGTTTATTGTTTTACACTGTTGGAACCGAGGCAAATCCATCAATCGTAACTTTATCAAAGCAGCCGCGTCCTTAAATCGCGCCTAAAGTAGGGATTTCCGCTTCAAATGGTTTTCCAATATTTTCATTTTTGAAGAATCCCGTCCGCTCTCGCAGTCGCGGTATTCTAAGATGAAATCTCACAGGTGCGCCGGTTTCATAACAAGCGAATCAGCATCTCGACCTTTCTATGATTCTTTATTTAGAACTGAGAGAACTTTCCCGTGAACATATTACACTCGCTGAATGCTGCTCCACCCCTGAATCTTGACGTCCAGTACTACCCAGAGTTAAATATTGCGCGTGTGTCTAATTACGCGCTCGCTTCGGGAGCCTACCCTCGTGACGAGTGCGGAAGATCTTTTCCCCATCCCCATGCCGCACGACGTCCGTTTCAGTGTTCTTCGCGCTGAAATCCGTCTCGCATCCGCCACGCTCGCACGCCCACCCGAACTTTCTGCATTACCCTCGACTCGAAATGCACCGTTCATATCTGGCCGCGTTTCCCCAGTTTGCGAACTCCGCCGCAGTTTATACAAAGCCGCGAGCGATGAAAGTTTCAAAACCCGAGTCGAAGAAACGCCTCATGAGTACCCCGGAGATTTCCGTCTCGATAAATGTCGCTGTTACGTCGAGACGTCCGGCGTTCTTGCCGTCGGATACAACTCCTCGACCCGGCGAGGTGCGACGGGAAAGCGCGTTCGCCCTTGCTCCCACGCCATATCCGATATATATTACGTCGCGACGATGGCATTTTCCAGGCGTGGAATGCGCCGGGAATTCCTGAAAACGGGACGGCGCGACTCTTCGAGGAGCACCGCGATTCGAACGGATTTCGCGAGTCGCGCGTCTCCGTAAATGGCTCCCGGCTTTCACGCCTGCCTCGCACACACACACACACACACACCGCATATGTATACATGCACATCACGTACGCGCACACCCACGTTGGAGCACGAATTTATGCGGTACACAACCACAGAAGGATACCCCTGGTAAGGAATCTTGTCTCGGAATTCGCTCCGAGACGGCAACCGCTCCTAATTTCATCCACTGCCGGAATAATGGCGCCGTGGCCCGTTCTCATCCTATCGTTACGGGAATGTGTTTTCGACCCCGCACACGGCACTCCCACGTAAACACGTAATTATTGTATTCTTGAGGAAAGAAAGGAGAGGCCCTTGCACGTTTGATTTTCTCGATAGGATACCGTTCCAAGGTAGTTACTCTCAAATGGACACCGTGGTGTGTAATTCATGTTAGCGATGAAATATTCACTATTCTAGGTCAAGACGGTCTGAACTGGATTCCGTATAAAGTTAAATTCACTTTAGACAGTCTATAACTCATGATAGAATTCGGGGCAGAATTCGAAGAGAGTGAAGAACATTTAAAGAATTAATATTATATTTATAGAAATGTTGCATATTTCCTTACGTCGAATCGGTGAAAATGTCACTGATTGAATTAGTAAAACTGTACTTAGCTGATAACATTCAACATATTTCCACTTGTCTGTACCAGGAATGAGAATAGGTGTCTCCAAACGGTTTTTGTCTACTGAATATTAATTCGTCGTCCAAGTTGGATTATTGAGCCACAATTTTGAAAAAAATGGCGTCAAATAAGTCAGTAATTTTTAAAGTTTTCATGACGTCGTAACACTGGCAGAAAATTTGCTTTCCGATATTCCGTTAATATTAAGCAATAATATCATCTTTTAGCTTTAAAGTATATTTTGTATCGTTCCGATACGATTTTTCGCTTTCAAGATACAGCTAAAATTAAAAACATTGGTTGCATGCGCTCGACATCAATTTCATATTTAAAATATTATAAACAATATTTTTTTTCACTGTTTCTACAGTTAGATTTTCCTGACAGAGAGACAGTCGCTGCTGCGAATAGGCTTTTGCAGCGAAATTTTGCTGGTTTGCTATACTTATAATTACGACGATTAGTAGACTTTTGACTACTTCTCAGTGATAATACGTAGATTTCGCTTTAAAGAGTAAAAATGCATGTCTACGTATCATAACATATTTATCTTATTTAACGGCATCTTAAATCGCACACGATAATGTGTCCCAGATTCCGTCACGAATTACGGGTCGTCCAAAATACACTCGCTCCGCGACTAAATTCGGCGCTCAGAATTCTATTTACTCGCTACCAGTTTTGCAGTCGAACATCGTCCTAACCCAAAAGCTTCCACGATTCTCTGTTAGTTTTTACAAATACTGCAGTCGCGAGAATCCACGATACACGTAGATAACCTAGAATTCGAGACTCGTAAATGGGGCGAGTCCAACCTTCGACCCGAACGACGGTTCAAGATCTCCCCGAGTTAAAATCGATTCCAGGAACCGGTATGCAAGTAAAGGAGTATATCCATGTTTCAGGCGTATAACGCGGCGTCAATGGCAAACGGACAGGTGGAGGTACAGTTGGACTTGCATCGAAAGTTTGTAAAGCGAACTTTCTCCCGCTACGTGGCCCCTCTTGTGATCGTTAAATCGTACTGTGCGCGCACCTCTCTGCTCCCGTATTTCCGGCAGGAACCGTAATGGTATCGGGGATTTACAGAATCTATCGCGTTACGTGCGTCACGCTACGCTCCGGCACGAGGAATTTTTTTCTACCACGTTCTCCACACCGGATATATACGGAGACGATAAAGTTTTAAGAGTGGCTTTAAAGTTTAGTTCAGCTGACTATTTCGCTCCCGTGCTTACAAACCGCAACAATGAGCCGTTACTATCGGATGGATAAACCTGCCGAAGATTATCTCTTACTTAAGATGATAATTTTTACTATCGATAGAGGGAAAGTACTATTTATCTTATAGTAAAACTATCGGTATTATAATATAAATTGGGAGATATCGAGTTCTTTATTCTCACCTTCTAGGTTGATTTCTGAAATACTTATTGCCAATTTAACACGTATCATAAATTTTAGAGTGATTTAAACGACGATATCTTTGGGCACATAAAAATAGTATTTATCGCCATGTTTAACCGCGGCATTCTCAATATGACTGCAATTTCCCGGATAAAATTAATCTCACAAAAATAGATATTTTCGTCGCATATTGTGAAAATAAAACATTCGCAGGGAGGAATGCCTGAAGTGAAGTAATTAATTGCGTGCGTTAAATTCGTATCAGAGGTAAAGAATATATCCGCTCGCGAATTCGGCCGAATTATTAATAGCGGAAAATTTTTTGCCAGGCTGCCTCGGCGCGTCTGGGCGCACCGTAATAAACGCGACTCTACTAGTATTTAATATCAATGAGATCCTTTTAGTGTCACAAATTCTACGAGTTACGCTCGCTCACGTTACTGCGAAAAATCGCTCATGCATTTCCATTGTTTCCCCCCTCCCCGCAGGTGGCCTGCGCGCCCCGTTGAGAGGATTTACACGTCGCACTCGGTCCGGCAGGAAAACACGCCTAGCGTTGACGGTGGCGTCGTGCCAGCGCGATTAATAACCCGCTCGTTAATGCAGATTAAATAAATCACGATGTAAATTATGCGAGCGCCCGTTTCAGGGAGCGAGGACGAAAGGGAAAATACTCGCCGATTGATGCTCGCGCTCGCCGCTACACGTCAGTCGGCCGTCAATAACTGATCAAAACGAATCTAAACGTGGGGAAACAGCGTTTCGCCATCTAGCGAAAAGGATATAACAAAACCCATTTGGGATTTGAATAATTTTTGTCCCTTATCGCGGTCACGGCAGAAAACGGGAGTGGCGACGGCGGCGGCTTCGTCGGGAAGCGATAAATTATTCTTCGAAATATCGAACGAGCGAGCGAGCGAGCGAGCGAGCTTTCAATGTGCCGTATAACGTCCATGTTCTCCATTACGCGAGATCATCTTTTAATCGTTTATGTGGCGAATTACTCCATCCGCCTTTCTCTCTCTTCAACCACATCCGAAGATAAAATGGGCCAGAATTGCACGCGTTTGCGAGTAAGCTAAATTTCGTCAATACCTAAGCGCGGCAGTGCATTCACAGATACCATAGTGAATTCTATCAATATGCTGTATGAAACGTACATATATGTGTAAAATATGCCTTAATGGCAGAATATCCCTGTAGGATTATTGTTATCCGCAATTAGATTTTATAATAAAAGCTGTAAAATGACTGTAATAGGTTTTATCCAATTTTATCCTGATATTATTCGATATACCACTCGCGCTTACAATAATTCGCGATGTTCTGACAGAATAATTTGCATGAAAGCTGTTTATACGGTGATTACAGGACATAACATTCTTCTATGGTGTCTGCCGCGTAGTCTGATAAAATATGTGTCGGTTCTGTGAGAATATTCTTGCAGTGGTATATTTAGCGCTATATAAAATATTCGTGGAACACGGCGCATTAGTTTAATTGTCATCGGAATGTTGTGCTTTAAAAAAAAAAATAGGTCGAAAAAAAATGGTAAATATTGCAACAGGCAATCTTGCTCCAATTTGTCGAATTAATTTCATCGGTGAAATTTAATGGCAAGTTAAACTTTTGCATCGACAGTCTATTGCACGCAGAGAGTGTGAATTTTTACCTGTCGGAAATATATCAGCGGGTTACTAGCAATTAAGCAACAAAAGCATGGAAATATTGTGCCATTTACCATGGTCAGTATGCGTTACGACACCATTTATCGAACTTTTTTGTTGAGATATCAAAGAGACACTCACAGCCGGCCAAAACACATATTTACTCGCGTATACATGCAGACAGGATTTTCGGTGCGGTCGACCGCGATGCAGCGGTTTGCAAAAGCCGATTTAATCAAGCCCTCAGGGCTACGTCACGCAGGTAGGTGCCTGCTAGGCATATACAGCGCACCACCGCGAGTAATTAATAAGGATATCGTTATCGGTACCCCGCGCGATTAACTATCGCTCGACGATGCGAGCAATATTTTGGCGACTAATTCCGAATTTAACAGCCGATCCGCGCGCTTCCGGTTTGACAGGAACGGAAAGCGTGTCCGCGGGTGGCAAAGCGTGTCAATCAGAGTACAGCCGTCGGTCGGTTAATTATCAAGATCGTCGGCATCAATGTCTAGAGAGTTGAAATTCGCCGACCGTGCACGTCGCTATCGCATTAAGGTATCGATTTCTCCGATACGGGAAGGATAAAGCCAATCTTACTTCGCTATTATACACTAACTACGACGTAACTTTCGTTTAACTACCGGCAACTATTATCCACGCGACGGACTTGAAGACATATATCATCCATATTTCATGACATATTACATCACGGGATTATTGGACACAGTGAGCCTCAATGCGTCATTGGAGCAAACGAAAAATCAAACGCCGATAAATACGCCATCGGTAAACTTAACAGAGAAATATCCTCTGCTTTTTTTTACTTGTGTATATAGTGTGTAAAAGCTTTCTAAAGTCATTTTAATAAGACGGTCGGTCGGGGACATTGTGTATAACGCGCTTAATAGGGCTTTTTTCACGCGGCTCATTTTTATCGCGCATATAAGCGTGTTTAAAACAGGACGTTAGCTCGATGTCATCGTATATTATACACCGTAGATGTGAAGACCGCGATAATGCGTAATAACATGAAAGACTTGTTTTGTGTCCACGAAGCTCATCGTCGCTTTCACAAAAAACTATTAGGTCTACGTGGTAACCTTGATTTATCTAGTAGGTTGAAATAGAAGCAGCAATCACGCTGCGCTCTTATCGCAGGAGCAAATTATTGCTAGACCGACAGTCGTTATAGCATACCTAATTATGGAACGTAATTAGCTCTACATGAATCAATTAGTATCTAGGATGAGGATGTACCGCATATTAATCCATCCTACGTGCATCTGCGTGATACTACAGCGCTATCTTTTAGAATTGTTGCAAGGAGAACATTCGTGTTACTGTTGTTGGATAACTTTTTGTTTTGCAACGTGTATACGCTTCTAACAATATTGTATTGATTAATCAATCGATATAATGCGCAGCAAAAGTCACACAAATTAAATCTTTTATATCTTAACGATATATTTTTGTATTGTGCTTTTTTAAGAAACTTTTACACCTTCTCCCCTTTCTTAATATTTGTAAGTATTCGAAATAAACCTAGTTAAAGCAAGAAATCATTAACACAACGTTATTATAATGACATTTTATAATGTTTTCAAATATGTAATTCTTAATGTTGTACACGGTAAAATATTAAAAAGTACACTTGTAAAATATTAAAAAGAATATTTTTATACTATGTTTCTGATACTTAAGAATATCATATTATCAAATAACAGTTTAAAAATATTTATAAAATATTATGTCAAATGTTTATAAAATCAATGTTTTAAAAAGTTGATTTAATATTTCTTGCTCAACTAACTTCTTGGGAAACTAAGACAATAATATCTTAAATTTCTGTGAATTTGTGAGCAATGCTGAACAAATTAAAATATATCGTGTTCCGCTAGATTTGTTTAAATATTGATGCGTCGAAAATTTGTCGCTTGTCGAAAATAGCAACTACCGACATCGTAAAATAGTTTTTAACTTGCCGAATTCTTCGAAGTGTTCTGGTAATGAGACGAATTCCTTATCAACTTAAGTTCGTCGCAAATGCCAGACTTGAAATAAATGCTGACCGCAACACGTCGTTTCACCTGAACGTTCTGAAACTATTACACTTTATATTATAATACTTTAATAGCGCATTCTGAAACTTAATTACAGCTGAAATCGCCAAGACCGAAATCCTTAGGAAATGTCTAGATCACGATAGTTTCCGAATTTATAAGCAATCAAAGTTGTGATATAGTATCGCGTGCTCTGACCCACAGCTACATGTACGTGCGTACCGATTTATCATCTGTTATTGATCATTGCGATTTGATTGATATCGATTTTTACAGTCCAACTAATTTTGCCTCGTTTTCTTACATGCAAGTCCTATTTACGCTACACAGAAATCGGCCGATATTGGCAAATAGATCATTTATATTAAATTTTACCTGTCATACACCACATAAATGATTTGTTTGGTTTAGAAAAAAATTGTTGACTCGTTAATCTATATTACTCTAAGGCTTTGTTCGGAGAGCACACGTCATTTTATCTTTAACCTTTATTGAATATACGATAAGTATAGAATGATTCGTTAGCATTGATCAGCGCTAACACGTTCATTACAAAGATTGAAAGTACAATCGAGTTGCGATTATATATATTTTACGTGTTAGACTTTACGATCACGACAGTTTTCAATGTTCAATCTATTATGCATACCGTTCGTACCGTGATTACGTAATTATTCCGGTAGAATCTTCCGTTCAATTAAATTTTCGTAATTATTGCGAAAGTAAACTTCACAAAGTAGCGGAGTAATCTTCGCAACAATATTGCGGAGCTGTCGCCGCAGAAGTATTGCGGTATGTACTACCGCAGAAATATTGCGGGGTCGTCTTCGCACATATATCGCGAAGCCATCATGCGTGAGAATGTCACGCCAGTCTCGATTACTTCGTTCGCGTTGATGGATTTCTCGGTCGGCACGATCAGTCTCCGGTTTGCAATTTCTTGCGCGAGATTCGCGAGTGTGTTTCAGAAATGACAACATTTATCGTACCGCGCGAGTGTGTTTCCGAGGTGTCAGAACTGAACTATCGCGAGTATGTTCCCGATGGATCAGAATTAATCGCACAGCGATACACATCCATCGAATATGTTTGCTAATTTCGATTCCGTTTGTAATTAATCGAATGCGTAAAATCTGTTCCATTATAATTCGCAACTTTTTCATTAGTTCTTCTCTAACACGCTGTCAAAATATGAATATTAATCGTGCCGTAAATACAGTGAAGTATAATCTACGTGGGACGACATGCGATGTCGTCGCAATAAGCTGGACGCTCTACGTATGAAGTTCCGTATGCCGAAGGACACAATCTTGGCTGGAGATCAACTTGGACTGATTGTGGGTAGATTTTAATTCTAGCCAGCCATGTTTATTTTCGAACCTTTAATTCGCCACACTCCAAGGTCTGAGACTGCTCGACTTTGTCGCCTTCTCATTTTTATCCTGATTAATATTTTTAAGTTTGTAATGTGGGAATTGGAAATACAGAGTCTGAATAAGATATTTATGACTTCAAGTCAAGAAAATGATTTAGGTTTGAATTGAACTTATTTAAACTTATTATTAAGAAAAGTCTTTTCGGAAAAAAATCTGAAATGATTTTGTAAATGCAATTTGAGAAAATATATTTGTTCATTGCAGCGGACACCTGATACTCGAAGAAAAAAATTGTATACCATGTGAAAACTAGAAAATCGAAAAACGGTCAACCAAGACCGGAATGTGGCGAGCTAAGATTAATACGAAATGACGAGCTTTGAATTTGAACGCTCACTGAGTATTATATTATGTAATGCATGCATAAATCGCATTGATTTACAACGATACTAGCATAAGGGCAGTTGTACACTGCTTTATGAAATTTAGTTCCCTTTTTCTTGTACTTCTTATTTTATAATTCGTAGAACATATTTCTCTTATGTCAATAATATGTCGTTATGTCATTGGCAATCTTCAGTTCTCTTCATAACAAATATTATGACGTCCTTAATAATCATATCCCGATAAACTGATATATGAATTGATTGATAATTGATGATGAGCATAGGCGCGCATCATGCTGAATCGCGCGTAAATTTATAATATAATTGCTATTGTTCTCCTCGCTTTCGCGAATAAAGAAGCGAGTTGAATAAACTTTGCTCGGCATATGATCGCGAAGTTAGTGCACAAAACTTCGCGACGAAGTGCTTGTCGAGATAGAGAGCGAGGAGAGCGGTTCTGCTGAAAAACTTTTTTTGGGATTGTTGGTCGGCTAAAATGAAAGTTTCGCAATTGGCCCAACTGAATACCATTAGTATGTTAATTCTATTGAAGTTCGGTTAGCGCTCCTCGCTCCTCCGACCGAGCTCGACCCGAACACATTAATATCTTTCTCGCCCTTTCGCATCGTCCGCAATAGCCACCCGATACACACGTACACAGCGCGGTTTTCTCTCTTTTTCTGCGCTCAATGCCCTTTTCTATCTTTCCGTGATCTCTGGCAGTCTGTTCACTTGAACTCGCTTTGTCCCCGTTATCTAGAGCACAGCAATCTGGCGTTTTGCATTAACGTGTTAACTCCGAGCGGACATTTTTCATGCGAAGCCGTCCAGCCGGTTCCACCCATTCCGACTGCAAAACTACGTTTCGCTTATCCGAGAACGCGTTCTGATGAGCCACAGATAAATTGCTTTTATGTCTCCGCACGCGCTTTAATTTAGTTTGAAAGGAGGCTCGGCGGAATTCGTGACTATTTTATCAAGGAGAGCGCGTCTCTCTCACTGCAACTTGTAATTGCAACGGGCGACTGATCTTTAAATGGAGCGAGTGTCCGCAAAACCGCGAGTGTTTTCGCACATTATATACAACGACGCGAGTTAAAGTACATACCGGACCTCGAAATTTTTAATCGGCAGTCACATAGTCTTTCTCTGAGAACCATTAAAGAAATCATAAAAGAGAGGAAGAATCGAGACTGGCTGGCAGTAGTCAAGATAAATGCTAATAATATCAACAGATAATACGTCCATCATTCCCACAATATAACTTTGGCCGTACTTCAGAGCTTTTTATCGCTGATACGGCACGGATAAGTCAATGTTTTAATCTACGCCATAATTCCGGTGGGATTATTGAGTTAGTGTCTGCCAATGAGAAATCACTGTGAATTAAGAGGTTTTATCGTCGAAAAGGAAACTTTTCCAATAACCGATGCCGAGGCGGTTCGAACTTTCGCAGAGCGGTATGCGTACGAAACGTTTCATTACGACGTTCTATCTTTATTACCGCGACATTGTACATTTCAAGTGTTTCGCCGCCCCTCTATACCATAACAGGCGGCAAATCCCTCCCGATCCGTACCTCCGACTACGGAATTCCCGCGAGCGAGGAAAGTTTTCCAATAAGTTTCGTCACGCGATATCGAGCTTACCGCGGACCGGTGAATAAAGTCTCAAAAATTGGCTGCGCAACCCCTGATTTCTGCTTTTCCCGTGTGCTGCCTGCATGTCCGCTCGAGTCAGTTGCGGCATCATCATTATCCCATTGATGCTGAGGGATTACGTTTCCGTACACGACTCTCACTCGCGTCTCGCTATCCTCTATCTACGATCGTAAAATGACGAAACCATTAATGCTGCGCAATGTATCATCCTATTGCAGTCATTAACCCTTTGCGGTCCTATTTCGAGTCTCGGCATCTCGTTTCATTCCAGTCGATCTCACAAATTAGCTTTTTTACACATTGATATTATACTCAATATAAATATATTGTAATAATATATAGTATATATTATACATATTTACATATGTGTGTGTGTGTGTGTGTGTGTAAATTTTATACAAATATTTTTTTAAACTTTATTCATCCTCGAATAAAATGGGATATCTCTTTTTTCCCTCACTTATTTTGACCTCCATTGTGGAACTTAGTTAAGATTAAAGTTGGTCCGTCAAACCATTTTCTTAAGAATTCTTTTAACCCTTTGCGGACGAGAGGCGACTCTCGGTCGCCACGGCGTTTCGCGCGGCAGGACGAGTGGCGAGTGAGAGGCGACATTTGGTGTTTATGTTAGAATTTGTTACCTCCAACCGATAGGAACGCACTATTGGTTCTTGGAAAGGTTGCTTAGCTGTTGATGTTCTTTCTACGAAGTGTGAAATGACACATCAAGATCGACCTCCAATTCTGACGAAATTCGGCTAAACGGAAAGCTCCATTCAAAGACACTCGACACATCCGCGAAAATCGCCTCGTCCTGCTACCTCACCCGGCCGAAAAAGTCGTCGTCCGCAAAGGGTTAAATTTTAGCTACATATTGATGGAAATACTATATTGATAGAATTTTTTATCACTTTGCTTAGGAAATAAAGCCATAGGAAAATTTACAGTTTATTGTAACGCCCGCGATATACATGTGTATATACATGCATACACATATTTAAATATTTGTATACCATTCTCTGTTATGTGTGGATCTTTATTAGCTTTATTAGAACTAAATAAAGCCTTAATAAGAATAATAAAAAATAAATAATATCTATTTGTAATATTGTATGTATATTTCTCTTAATTTCATTCGAAGTCAACATTTATTATTTATATAGTTAAATAAAGTTACATATAGAAAAGTATTCTTTTTCAGTAAATAATAACTTATGCAGAGGCTTTTTAATATTGCTATTGAAAATCCGGCATTCTACGGACTAACTACCTTAAGAGAACGGAAATCTGCTGGTGCAGAAATTCAAATAAAAACATTGTGCAGTTTATATTTGTGTAAATCATTCGCATGACGCACGTGTAAACTCACATTAAGTTTATGCATCAATAACGACTTCTCCACCTCGCGATAACTCCGAGAAAATATAAAGATCCCTCGCCAGCCAACCAGCCATCCAGCCGCTGATGGCAAGACGCATTCGCTGGAAACGCTAACTTTCCTCGCCGAGCGGTACCCTAAAGTTGTCGGGGTTCTCACCTAGCCTGAGACAAAGCATCTAATAATGACTCACTTTGACTGCAAGTATGTCGCGCAACGAGACACAACTCATGCCGCACGGCTAAGTAGTTGCCTCGTTTGCGACGCCGCTCGGACGCGACATGCGCTCGCATCGATCGGCCTTTGTGCGACGATTTGTAAGACGAATGATGGAATATTATAAATCATCGAAACTAATATATCATTCGTCGGTGTGTTGTCATGACGTAACGTTGAATTGCGAACTGTTAACAAACGGCATCGACAAAAATAACTCCTTCTGCTCTGGCCAAATACTCGCGGCAAGTTTGTTCTGCAACGCGTTAATGACGTTGAGGAATGCAATTTCCGCAATATCGTGATCAATATTTTTTAATGTATTCTCATTTTTTACGTAGTTTTCTATATATAGTTCTTTCAACTGAACGATTCGCTCCTCGGCTCCCTTATTGTTTGACTATCGTACATGTTGCCATTATCACTAACAACCAAAGTTTGTGAGGTTTCATGGTACATTGAGAGAAACGATAGTTATTTTCCTCCTCAATTGTACTATTTTTGTTATTTTTATTTTATGTTTTGAATACAAAAATAGTAATAGCAATATGCACGTAAGGTTATCATTGACACTACAGCAATATTTACTAGAAAAATGATTCTCCTGACTATAATTCTTTCGCTATGATGATTACAGTTATAAATATTAAATATTCTTTCTCTCAGTGTGCACATTGGTAATATATAAGACGGTTGAAATACGTTAAGACTCACAGGTTGTCTGAGTGATGCGAAGAGAACGACGATATGCACGAGAAAATAATTATTTATACATCATCTGGTCTGCTATCCACTTTGCACTTCCCTCGTGAGCAAACGCTAAAAGGAGCTATTCAGAGCGTCAATATACAGCCATAATATAAAGCCGAAATTAAATAAATTAAAATATAACGAAAAGAATATTAACTGAACGCATAAATCGTCAGCTCGAGTGACGTAATATCGGGAGCTCCGCGGCTTCGCGAAATAACCGCGAGAAGCAATAGTTACCCTCCCTGAGGCGATTTACTTCGCGAAAGCGAAGGTAATAAATATTTCAGGCGGCGGGGGCGCAAATGCCACGACGATCTTCGCTGTGAGGTCGCGTATTTTCGTATCACCAATCTCGTCCCTCCGGCAATCTTACGCAAATGACACGGGCTCCCATTATTACGCCATCGTGAACAATAAGATTTCTTACGCGCTCGCATCTACTGCCACCGGTGAGCACGATGCCAGATGTTACCGTTTACGTGTCGATACCGCCGGTTGTTAAGCGCGTTGTCGAGAAGCTATCCCGTGAAACATTCCGAATTCAGCGCGGAGGGTTTCTCGTTATTCCGAACGATCGATTACTCCAAGTTACGTCGCGCATCCGAACGACTTGCCCTTAAAATCAAATTATTTCGTTCGACACTGCTATCGACAGATCAGAGATATAGAGCTCAAATAACGTCCGAATAGTCTGGAAATAGTCGGTAAATTAATGAGTGAACTGAATAACTGGGCTAAGTAGAAAAATTCAACTCTGTAGGTGCGGAATGTTTGATCGTAATTACGATTATTCAATTCGGAAATTCACTAATCTCGCGAATATCCGGCGAGATAAACTTTCCAACTATTCTCGTTTCCGCTACGAATCGTAAAATATCGCGCGAACGTATGCGCAAAAAGCGCGGGGGACAGAGAAGGAAAGCGCGAGAGAGAGGGTTGATTTTCTCGATATTTGATTATCGCGGGATGATGGGTTCGTGTACCCTCATAAGGACAGCGCTGATCCCTCCATCCGTTCATAAGCCATAGATACGTCCAAAGTGGAGCTATCGGAATTACCGCATGCATACGTGCACGCGTTCCCATACTGCAGAGTGCAAGCATGTGCATACGCGCGCGGTGCGGCGCCGGTACATTAGCAGTCACTGATGTATGCCTCAGCATGCACGCTGGATTAGATCCAACGTGGTTCGGCACATCGGTCATATATAACCATCTTCGTAGTTTCGTATGCCCGACGTTGTTGGCAATGACTTACAAGCGAGTCTCGCGAGCTCCGATCTCGCTGAAACAGCCGGTTAAGAATGCCATTTTTCAACGGGAATAATGATTTCGTGTCAGCCCCCGCCCGTGGAAAATCGCTTTTGCGATTAATAATAACGGATCAAAATGAAAATGATCTCGCGGGGTTCGCTCGCTTCTCTCTTCGTGTGAAAGCATTTCCAGCGTACGTGAAAATTCTCAAAATATTCCCCCTCCTTAAGTAGTCTAAACTAACGTTGGAACTAATGTCAAACGCAATTACCGTTTTCGACCTCGTTAAAACGAATGAAGTTACAAGCCCGTAAGCACAGCGAGTTTGACGAATCAGTCACTCGTGGAATGACAGCGAACGAAGCGTGATAGTGTTGGTGGCACCGTGCACGTCGTGCGCTAACGCCTTCGTTGTGTCCGTGCCGTGCGGATTTGCATTTACGTACCTACCTATTTGCATCTCGTCCGAAGAGCTGCGGCGGGTGAGAAGTGTCCGCACTTATGGAAATTCAAAGGAATATGATGTACGCGACGCTACCTCATGAGGACGGTAATGGATTTCACGCCGCAATCCAAAGACGATTCTGGAATACGCCGAGAGAGAGAGAGAGAGAGAGGAAAGGAGCTTTTAAAGTTATTCCTACCAAGGCCGATAGCGACATTTTTCTCCATATAACTGCGCATTGATGTATCCATCAGTGCATATTCGTTGCGATTTGAAATATTAATACACCGAGAACCGTTATCGTTCTCTCAACGGTTTCAACTTTATAAATTTTATATCTTTCAATCTAACCTCTCTCTCGATTTCTCTCGCACTCTCTCCCCTCCTCTCTTTCTCTTTGTCCCTTAATATTTTATGAGCCGATTTCGCCGACATGGGTTAACCTCAGGGTTTAACTTCGATCTTTAACTTGATATTAGAAACAAAAAAGATAAGGGATCGATTAAACTGCGGTTAGAGTTAACGTCAAATTGGCGCGAAACCGACCACATAAAGTATACAATCTTTTGACCTTGTGTAAAATTTATCTTCCCTTCAAGGAAACTTCGATTTCCTACGATCGCTCGCGAAAGAAAATCGGATATAAAGATATTAGTTTGGATATCGGCAACTAGACGAACATGTCGTCGGCAGAACCACTTAAGATCGTCAGGAGAAAGTCGTGGAAAGGGGGAAGCGCCTGTCGCGACTCGTCAAACGGGAGTCCTTTGTCGCACCCTGCAGTGTCGAGGGCGACGTGCTACACCAAAAGGGAGATCAACGAGCGGTAGACAAAAAACGCGCGTCCCGCGGCCCAGACCAACGCGAAAGAAGGGGTGAAATCAGACCGAACGAACCCACCCTCTCCCCTTTCTCTCTCTCTCTCTCTCTTTCTCGTCTCGACGAGAAAAGTAATTTGTAGGATCTCGTCCGCCCTTTTTCCGACGCTGCTGTTCCCCCTTTTTGCAGCACATTATATTCAGCGCGCCGAGGGTGGGCATCTAATCTTGACAGACGGCGCCTTGTGCCACGCTATCTTTAATATTTACGTCGCTATTCCGGCCAAAACGAGACGAGACGCGTGACGGTCACGCGCTGCTATATCGCATTGATACAACATTATCGCGCTACGCATGGTGCATACTTATGCAATATAGCTTCGGGAAATCTAATATTCGGGAAACGCCGATAAACTATCTTTGAGCTCGGGAGACAGGAAGGGAGATGTAATGACGAGCGAAAACGTATTTATATGGAAAACGACACGTGCACAGTCGCCTATCTCTCTGAAAGAGAGCGATACTATTCCTATTCTGTCTATAATGCACAAATACAACCACGCTGGATCGTGAAATGTTTGTCAAAAACATATATACGTGTGGGAGATTATTACTCGATTGTTGGAACCAACTGAACGCCGTTCATGATTATTACGCTTGTAA
Organism: Dinoponera quadriceps; assembly: GCF_001313825.1. NCBI lineage: Eukaryota > Metazoa > Arthropoda > Insecta > Hymenoptera > Formicidae > Dinoponera > Dinoponera quadriceps. Next base: position 783,927 of record NW_014554705.1, on the reverse strand, counting down.
CAGACTTGCTTCTTCTGCTGTAAATCCACCGATAATCGACTAATCCTGTTCTACACGCGATATACTGCAAATGGGGTAACAAATATTCGAGAAAAATCGCTATCAGAACCGAAACGTTTTCGAACCGCGAATTTATCCTTGTCCCAATGTGCTAAGTTTGAACGTGAGTACTCTAAGATGGTCGACGCGAAGGTGCGAGACGTTAGGGAGAGATGGAGTTGAATATAAAGCAGTGGAGCACAACTTCCAAGCAGTCATTAGAGCTGCTCAAATCCCCCGAATTTCAATATGTTCAAAAAGTCGCGTTTCTTCATATTCTCGAGTTAATGAGAAGCAGTAATAAAACACCCATTTCATAAAGCGCGATTTAATCACTCGTTTGATTCCCTTTCAATTTTTGCTTTAAAACTTTAATAAGGGTTCTAAAAAAAGAAAATACGATTTACCTCCAAGAGACGAAGCTAATCCGGTCTGCTAAAAGTTCCCGTGTATTTCGACAAATCAAAACGCGAAGGAACGATGAGACGCTCTTTTTATCGCCATTATCGCTGAATGTATTTGAGACGGCATATTTCGTACGCATAACTTGAATAGGGGAGAAAATCGTAGTCGCGAGCTCTGCGAAGGGTTGCGCGTCACTGACGTGGGAAGCGGGATCTCGGGGTCGTTCGCACGAGAAATAATAATGCAAATGAATAACGTCGCCGTGCCGGATGGTAATACGATTTAACATCCTTCCCGTTCCAAAAGGACACGAAGGGCGGGCTCCATCCTCTGTCCCAGCTCCTCTCTGTCTCTCCCTTCTCTTGCTCTGCTCCTTCAGGGTGGCGTTGGTCCGCGCGATTCGACTCGCACGTAACAGATAATGGCACGTAGCCAAAACAATCGCCGGTCGCTAAATTTCAAGTCAACAAACATGGGCGCACTGCCAAACGTTATCCCACCGGTCGCTCCTCCGGCCGTCCAGGAAGGACTTTTATGTCTGTCGCCGCCAGCACTGCCGACGATTTCGCCGTCGCGAGATTTGTTAGCCGAAAACGGCCAATCTCGAGGCTCCAATTCTATTCATCGCCACTCAGCTTGCCCGTTCAAGCGAGAGTGTCGGCCGTGAATCCCATGCGCTTTGCTAATAGCTTTGTCTCGCTATTCAACCCTCCCGATGTTTCTCATCCATGTAGTCTATGGGGATGTACGTAAGACGTATTTTCGGAAAGATATACGCAAGAACTTATTATAAAGCAATTTCTACCTGTGCTTCCGCAGACGAGTGATTAAAATGTTTGTTTAAAAGGGAAACTTGTTCGTAACGTTAACGCGAAGTATAGTTTGACAATGTAATCTATTCTGGATCAGCCTTTGTACCGCGCGTACCTCAGCTCGAGTTTTATACGAATAACTTCGCTAAGTAAATTTAACTTGTTTACGCGGTACACCTTGCCGTACAATTTTCGTTGAAAACTGTATCCAGATAATTGCATTAAGATTTACGAGCTCGCGGACTTTATACGTGCAGTGCCGGATCTTGATCGTTCATAAATCTGGCGCGGCATCGTGTATTCTGCTTCATAGTGCGTTTACAAACGAGTCTATCTCAGATAAATGGATGTTCTCATCGTCGCAACCGGTGTACAGTAATATCGCCGTTCCGTCTACATTTCTTTATTGCCGTCGTGTCAATAAGTCGTGGATTACGTTCGAAGCGCGGAAATATCGTGACTTAATTTCGAAATAGCCAGATAGAGAATGATAAGTAAGAATAATTTATGAGAAGAAATCGGAGCACAATAAATGATATTTCCATTCTTCGTTATCGATTTCTTATGTATCAGTAAAATAGCAATATTTTTAAATATATTAAATTTCTTCTCTAAATTTCTCACTCAGACATTAGACAGGAATAACACAATAATAGATAACAATTTGGAGAAGTAGTCGCTATATTTTTAATTTCTTGTGTTAAAATTGCTTTAAATCGTATAACTGAAGTGTTCAATTACATTGAATTACGTAGTTCGAAACTTGCACGCATTTTAAACAGTCTGTTGTTTGATGGACAACTCAGGATATTTAACTAAAATTCCGATTACTTTGGAATTCCTGCAAGTTAAATGCATCGGATTATCATATAATATAAAGATATGATACACACATATAGTAATACATTTAACTTCAAAATTAAATAATTATTGCACACGAGCAAAAATACGTTCACTAACTCTTGCAATAATTATCCTAATTTTGTTTTGTAAAACGATCGACACGGTATGTTAATTCTAAAAAAAATTCTAGGTTGCCAATTTGCATATTTTTGACGTGTCAACTTTGCGGCATCGTATATAATCCATTTTATATATATACGGATATATATGGTAGCGATAAATAACTTATGAGGAAATAGAATTTTGCGTATATTTCGCTTGGACAAAGGATATCTATATTTTTTGAAAGGTCAGATTCAAACTATGACCCGCCACCCCGTGTGACCTATCCAAACCTGGCAAAACCAGCGAGTTTCCGCTTGAGAACTTTTGAACGAAACTATTTTATCTGTCTTGCCATTATACTGTCTGTTTCGGTATTGCCCCATGGATAAATATCTCTTTGAACTTTCTAGCAAATGTTACTACGAGTAAAACGACGAATTTATCTGTATCACAAAGTTATCTTGCATTTTCGTCTTTAATGTTAGGTATGCGGCTTTGAACATAAAAACGCTTGATGAACAATGATATAGTCGCTAAATCATATATTATTACGTAATTATTTAATATCTTCAATTAATAATCAATATCAAAAATAATGAATAAATAAATTAACGAAACTTACGTATTGAAATAAACTCGAGCCACGTTCATTGCGATAACAAATTAAAAAATCAAATTTAAATTGAATCCGGGTCACGAAATCTGCGATCAAAATGAAACGATCTCTTGTTTTACTTTCCTCGTAATATTCTAGTAAATAAATTTGGTAATAAATATTCACAAATATATGGGATAAAAATAAATGTAAACAATTAAATAGACCGTATTGTTCACATAAGTTTTCGACTCTCTTCAGATTGATTAAGGTACCCATATTCTGAAGAAATAACGGAAACCTGACAAAGCCGCTTATACGATTGAGAACTTGGAAATATCACTGTATTTCTTTTCGAGTATATTTAACGAATCCGTTTCGTAAACCACGAGTATCGATCGCGATAGAAGACAAGACCGCAGCACGCTTTGGCTTGTCGCGTTACAGCCGAACGGCATTACCCACAGCATAAAGAGACGCACATGCAGAGACGCAGATACAACCGTACATACGTCAGATGATATAAGAAAAGCAATAAGAGGATATGAATGCGCAGTACGTTATTCTAGAATTACGAGGATCGTAGGTCGGTTAAATCGCCTCGATACAATTTGAAATTATGGCAGACGTTGGCGGCTTAGCTCCGCTGTGCGCAGATATATGTGTACACACGTGTGTGCTCCAGTTGCTCCCTTTTTCCTCGCCGGGGAGGATAAGCGAGGACACCCCTGTGACCCAGCGTGAGAGCCCGTGCCCGGAAAAAGGGGTGATAGGGGTGGACGACGTGGGCCGGGCGTCAGCGGGAAGAAACTGGAAGTTAAAACGTCGGGTGTCGTAAATTTCGTCGCACTAAGGCCAAGAAATCGAAAACTATTTCGCCACGCCCCATAGATTACATTGTGAAACTCAAAGCGCGCGCAAAAGCGAGAAGCGGGTGAGAGAGGAAGAAGGTGAGGGAGAAAGAAGGAGGGGGGAGGGAAACGGAGAAACAGAGAAAGATCGAAGTTGGTGTTGCTTCTCTCGCGAGTGGAAAACGAACGCAAATAAACGAGCGCCCGGGAGTTATTGGTAACCCTCTGCGATAGTGCTCCTTGTAGCGCCCGCGTCTAACTCGCAGTTTATTAAGTGCGACACCTCTTAGCTTCCACGCAGGCCGGAGGCGAAATGGAAGAGCTTTCTTTGAAAGTCGATGCATCACCGGCGCGTGCTCTATTTCCTGAGGGAAGCCTCCAGCATCCGGGAACGGCGGGCGCGATTGACCCCCGACGAACCCCGCGACTCGCTTGATTGCCATAACGAAGTTTCGCCACATTCATTCTATTTTTCGCGGGGTGGCGATTGGGAACGCTACAATTTTGACGTGTTGCAGTTTTCAACGCCGTAAACACGGAGAAGTCGCGCTACGCGAGCACGGAATATCTTGTTCCGATTGAAAAATAGAAGAATGCCATCCATGAGTGCCGTTCGCTGAACACATCCCAATCTCCGATTTCGAATCTCGCAGTCGTGCAACTTCTATTGTAGCTTTTGTTTCAAAAAAGATTCTCGCATCACGAAAGAGCGTCCGTTGCGAAGACTAGGGCATTGAGGGACAGACACGACTATCCCTTTAACTCTTTGCGCTGCAAGAGTTTCATAACGACATCGTATAGCGGCGTCGTCCAAAATTTCTTGGAAAACTCGCGATCCGGCGCATTTCAGACTTTAAATGAATTTTGGAAAAGTGCCAGTAAGTAGTTTATATTTAGATTTAAACCCGAGCGGTGTCGCCGTAACGTTTGTTAAATTTTGTAAGGAATTTCGGATAATGTTACTACGACGTTCTTAGAACACAAAGTTAATATCAGTCTGGTCTATCGTACACAGTAAAAAATTTTATATAAATAACGGTCCACTGAAATTTTTATGTTACTTTAACAAGATAAATATGTTAATTCTACATATTTTTATGCACTTTTTTATATATTTCTATGTTCAAGTAACACAACAATTTCAGCGTTATTTGCACAAGTTCCGTTATTTACGAAAAAATTTTTATTGTGTAGCGACGCTCTCTTCACTATTTTCAACATTCGTAAATGTAATTTTTTATCTTTGATAACAAAAATGGTGTGATAACACGAATAGAAGAGCGGCAATTCGTGACGGGATGTCTGACTGAGTCGTGAGAATTTCATTTGTGATTTCTAACAATGCTTAGCCAACCGACGTAATTAGTGATACTTCTCAGTCGGAATACATATTATCGCAACACTAACAAATCGCACACCTATTTCGGGAAAATTATGAAGCTAGAGTTTCTACGTGGAAAATATCGCACGAGAGGATGTCGAGTATCTCGTATCTCAAATAACCAAAACTACTTTTTACGGGCATTAAAGGTGAAGTAGGAAATGCGATGAACGTTCCGATATCGCGACATTCAGCGTGGAAATCTAATTTTTCTCACGAATGCAAACACGAGCGCGCTGTTTACTTGAAATCGATACGATATTGTTCACGAAAAACGTCATAACGACCAAATGGCGCGATCGCTCAGATAGTATAGATCTCGTACGAAAATATACGCCAGCCGAGTGCCGTGGCCAGTGAAAAATTACGTTATTACCTGGCTATAGCGGCGGCTATGCGTACGCCCTGTGACAAATCGCGGTATCGTAAAATGAACGAGAACCGCTCCTTATCTTGACAAGCCTACCGGCTGTGTCTATTCCGGAAAATTGAATTCGGACTTAAGGCCGGATTTCTAAGAACCTAACCAAGATTACGTAACATTCGAAAATATATCTTGCTTTGAGAGGTTTATACCGACGCGTATATATTGTACAAACCCACATACACCTGGTAGTATCACTAGAAAACGTAAATCTGGAAAAGAAGGGGATTTTTATCAATTTTCTTTGCACTCAATTCTCTTTTCAAAAACATTTTTTATTGGTAATCCATATAAAGCTTTTAGATAAAAATAAATAACGCCGAACCTGTAAACTGACGAAAAGACACAATCGAATACAATAAGACGTAGAAGAAACATCGTCGTTATTCTTTTTCAAGATATATATTGCCACCTGTAGAATATGTTTCTTGAGCGCTCTATCTATGTGCAATCTTCAAAAGATTCTGGAACTTTTTCAAAACTATTATGTCGTGAGAACTTAGAAAATGTGTGTCAAGAAGTCAAACTTGGCGACATTTTCTGCACGAACGCCAAGTCGATTCTAATACAATTGAGACCATCTACATAGAAAAGAATCAGACTGCCTTTTAAAACTTAAAGAGAATATTTCGTGAATTAAATTCTTCTCCTTTTTTTTAAACGAAAATAAAGAGACAACAGTGTGCGTCGGCTAAAAAAAAACGCGAAGACGCGTTATTATTTAATTAAATATTGTTTCAAACTTAGGATAGAATTGTTATGCGGATGAAAATTACGTTGTGCCGATGTCAGCATTTCCTCGTGTGTAATATGTTAGCAATAGCGTAGAAACGTCGCAACGCGTTTTCCTCTCTGTTGTACTATAAATTTCTGCATTTAGATCTCTCCTGGCGGCTGATTTATGGTTCCTTCTGCAACGACGAAGTGCATCCGAGAATTTCCCGGGTCCAAAATTATACAATAATTATGCGTTGATTAAAGAAGATCCGCGTTGTTAAAGCTTTCTCGTCCACCGTAGTCGTGCTGCGACATGAATACTAACGAAAATGTTACTCGGAAATAAGAAAGAGTGCAATCTCGCAATGCGCGCGTGTTATCTTTACATATTTTATTCCGCGCTTAATCAGCCCGTTCAAACAGAAAAGTTGGGAACTTTTTGCAAATGTACACAAACAATCAAAGCACATATGTTTACGTTCAATTCTACGTACGTTCTACATCGCGTCATCAGAACTCCACGTTGAACAAGACACGATATTGACACGTGTGCGTATAGATCGCAAAATACGTATCTCGAAATGCCCGAGGTAAATCGTGGCAGCGATAAAAGTATCCATTATAAGGTAAGTCAAATGATAAACGAGCGGAAGTACCGCTTTTTCGCGAGGAAACTGCTTTCTCGTGGAAATATTTACTTCCGCCAGTACGACACATTTTGCGAATCGTTAGTTTGCTACGAGAATCCCGAAGAGATCGAATAGCTTCCACGTGGCTCACCGAGGTAGAAACAGACACGTATAAGAGTACGTAGAAAGCCAACGTCAAGTTGACGACGCGGATCTACGGAACAAGTCTATTAAATGAACTCGAGCGAAAGGGGTGAAGAAAGTGGAATGAGCTAAACTGAAGCTGAACACATGACATCGTCCTCTGCCTCCAATATCACGGTTTCCAATATCATGGCGACGTGTCATCAGCGCGAGAAGCAGCTGACCGTAAAAGACAATAAGAAAGATCAGCGTACACGTCATCACGAGTAACGTCGGTGGAAATCGGGAGAGACGTACGGTAACTGAGAGAGGAAGGGCAAGCACATAGAGAGGAAACTAGACGATATATGAGATGTATCTATAGACGATCCTATAATTTAGAGACACGAAACTCGGACGGAAGATCCGACTGGCTTTGACTGTTCGATTTCTTCGCATTTTACGACCGGGATTACCTAAAGGTAGAGAAACGATTAACAACCAGTGAGCCGATATAAATCATTAGTATATTTAATAATTAAGGCCATCAGCGGGCGATATGCGATACGGAACGTAAAGAAGTTTCGACAATTATTTTGTATGAAACTTCGCAAAGTATGATTATATCGTGCAGTGAAGCTGAAAATAATAGAGAATTAAAAGGAATAAATTACTTATTTTTAAATGACCTGTATTGATTTCAAAATTATACGGTGAGGTAAAACTTAGTCGGTGAGGTAATACGGTGTCTTGTACATTCATTTCAACATCTTTCCCTTAATGTTTGTTAAGCTTTCCTCTCTTCTTACGCTTTGCGAAATAATCATCTGGAATATCTAGGTCGCGCTAAAAATATTCAAGTTACTTTAGAATCTACAAAGAAATTGCGCCACAAAAGCGGAATGAGCGGAGATGCTCTCTTCCTGCTGCGGGGTACGTTTCTCCTTTGTTTACGAGCGGAATCGCGAAAGGATCAAATAACTTTCTCCGGGTTCCTCATCACGTCGCCCGTGATCAAGAAAAAGAACAAGAAAAAGAACAACAGAAGAACGGCAACTGATAATCCGCGCGAGTTGAATTCCCTTCGACGAGGAAGGAGGGGAAGGGCTCTCCGGACGAAAAACTACGGGGCGCAACATACACGTATCGTTCGGCAATAATATTACAGGTTGCCGTAAATTGAATTTCGCTTCGGAACGATCGCGTGTTAAATATCCCATTAGTTTTGCACGTTCAATCAAGACTCGTTTCCGCCTTTGTTTTCGCGCGTGTGTGTCGAAACCCGACGGAGTCGCGACATATATACTGTCTCGTCGTGCCGCTCGTCAAGTATGCAAAACCATTGGCCGCGCTCGCGATCTACAATGGAAATCGAAGGATACGGATAGCGCGGTACATGATTGAGCTCGCACGTGTCGAAGCGCAGAATCCTTCTGGTGGATTTTTCGCCCTGTCGGTCCCGGAATGCGCGAATCTCGCATGCCCGATCCTTCGACAGATATGAATGCACATTGTCAACGTACGTGCAAGATTGCACGCACAAATGCGAACGTAAGGGTGTTGCTCGACGGTTTTGCATACGTTGATCCCGCGTGTTGCCACGACGTCGTATCGTTACGTATCGTAGTGACATAATTCAAAAAGATTATTGCACGCGATCACGTCACGCACTCGAATGATTATCATAAAGTTTCGCGAGAAAAAATTCTTCAGACGTATCTATCTCGAGATTATGCGATTATTATACGTATAAGCCGCTTCATTTATCCTTCTGAACTGTAAGATTACGAATTATTTTCTATCATCATTTCCCAATTTTTCCTTATACATTAGTCGGTTAACTATTTTTTCCTTACCTGTTATATTTTGCATCGTAGATTACATCAATCGTTATGTATGCGAATAATATTTGCATATATATTGTGTCATTCTCCTAATTACTAAGTTTTACCTCACCGTATAATTTTGAAATCAATACAGGTCATTTAAAAATAAGTAATTTATTCCTTTTAATTCTCTATTATTTTCAGCTTCACTGCACGATATAATCATACTTTGCGAAGTTTCATACAAAATAATTGTCGAAACTTCTTTACGTTCCGTTTATATGTTGATAAAATTTGTAATGTATAATTCACATCACACATATTCACATACACATATGTGACCTACTCCAGAATCATAACGATACAGTCGAGTTGTACAGCGCGGTGAACATTTTTACAGCATGACGGTATGTTAGTCATGAAATAAGTGAGTGTCCTGCCGTAGCATACCAACGTATCTTCGTGCACAACGGATATAACTCGTATATCACGGCTTTGATCGTATGCATAGCTGTTATTACGGCTATGAGGTATCACGCAATCATAGAGATGGAATGAATGTGATTGAACCACCCATAATGTATACGCGCGAGTATAATTATACGGTTCTATACAAGAGCTAAAGCCTCATCGCTATTCGTGTAATAGCGATAGATACTGATATACAAGAAATTTGTTCGGGGATTATATTCCCCGCACGTTAAAATAGCGTTGCGCAATTACGAGCAAAACTTGGAAGTCTTATTTCGGGAATTATTTGAGCGTGTTAAATGAGTAATTTTTTCGAATATAAGCGACACAGGTAAAGGGAAAAGAAGTGAAATAGTAATGAGATAGGTCACGACAGGTTTATTATACGAGAACGTTAACCCTAAGCACTCGAGGGATAATGTTTTCGTAAGAAGCAATTATTTTACGCGAGACGAGCAATTATATGTTCGATAATGTATGAGAATATAACGCGTACGTCATCGCGTTCTATTATCTCTCGCCACGGACTTTGCCTAAAAAAGATTATCTTTGCACGTAGCGTAGTTATACGTTCAGAATGTCAATATCTGGGCATGACGTTTATATCCTAATCGCATGCATGGTCGATCACCGAGAAGCCTGCCGCACGTGTCGCTAGGTCACAAGGCCATGCCGATATTATTATTCCGCCACACTCATTCCTGTCTAAAGATAACACGAAATATGTAATGTCACGGAACTGACGTAACACGTTACCATCGTATTCGCGAAAGTGTAACTGTCATAAAATTGTTCGATCTGACAAGATGAATGAACGAAACGAATGTATCTGATACGAAGATGTATAATCTTGACTGTGGATTACATCTCCTACGAAAATTAGTTTCACAAATATGCTGTAATTTTATTTGTAACGAACTCTGTCACTCTGTGGACTGTCGGTGATCGGTTAGCAACAAATAGAAAGAGCAAATTTAAACACCCGAAAGACGGACCGTTAAAATATCGGTTCTGATAAAAATTTCAATTCTAAAGGAGTGATATTTTAGAATACTAAATATATTGATCGAGCCAAGTAATATGACCTGTGCGATTTAAATAATATATTTGCTCGCCGTACACGATATAATTTCTTCATTATGCACATAGCGGCGCGCGTTTAATCGGAGTACCTAGTAAACTCAACTTTCCCAAGAGTCAGCCAATCATTCACGTGCTTTACTACCGTTACGGCTCTTTCGAAGTTGCTAAACCACCTCCTATAATTTACTTAGATTTATTTTATTGTCCTCAACCCTTGCCGGCCATTTAAGCTCGATTGTACATTACGATCCGACTTTAGAGTCTCTTCGGCGTACTCAGACGTCTCGGAAGCTCACCAATCGGCGCGATCAAACAAGAACTGTATTTATAGCTAGACGATACGAACGATTATATATAAGAAGAACGAACCGTCACCGTCGCGTTCGTATAACTGCACACAAAAATATCATTTCACGGCGATTGCCATTCGCCCGGAACTTCCTTTCCGCAACGACCGATTTACGGCTACCACGTTGGGCCGAGCACATCGGCTCCAAGCGGAAACGTACTCTATTTCGAGATCTAATTTGATTACATTGAACCCCGGCACGAGAAACGCCGAATAGACGCTATAACGAGGGTGGGCGGACGGCGCAATGAGCGCACGAAAAGAAAGAAGATCAATAATCAACGGAGCAAAGAAGGAAACCGATGTCGGGGAACGTGACGTTACCCCGCCGTATCGAGAAAACAGAAGTTGCGCGCGGACCTGGCGAGACGAAGTAGAGGCGAGGCGTGTGTGCGCAGACACGACCGAGTGAGTGGAAGCAGTTCGTGTGTGTGCAGACGCTGCCATACTAGTGGAGACTGCCCGTCTATAGGTAGACACGTTGGTACGAGAGATGAGGGAACGGATGTTGGCCGTTACGTCTTGCTCATCCGTTTCTCTGGGGCGAATTTGCATATACGTGATAACGATGCCGTGACTTTCGCTCATATTTAACACGTTGGCGAATTGCACTGTGTACAATCGTTTATGGAGAAATTTATTTCGGCATGTGTCCTCTTCGTGACTTCCCCTTCTCTCAAATTGCCTTCCTCTATTCTCATGGCCTCCATGCTTTCGGCTTTATAACGTGCTTTTGTACATTAAAACAAAAAGTCATATGATATTTGAGATTTTCCAAATTTAAAATTTTATATTTTAATCTATTTCTTGGTTCTGAAAATATTGTGAGAAATATAAATGAGAAGCCGTAATGCCTCCTTTTCCTCTACGCATATTCAACATTGAAATAAAATTGCAAATTACATTAATAAGAAATGGCACACGAGTCAATTGTATAAATAAAATATAACAGCTGTTATTCATTAAAGAAATAGTAAATATGCAACTTTGTGAGAAATTGTCTATTTAATATTCGTTACAAGTTCGTTATAATAATGTTCGATCTTTAAATTTTAACGTGTATCATTAGAGATGAAGGCGGACTAGCAAACGTAGAGTATCGCAGGCAAGACCGAAAGACTACAAAGTTAGAAAGTAAGCTCTCATCCGCTTGCACCCTCTCGGTCTCAACCGCATTCCGGTAAACAAGCCCCGAAAACAAAGAGAAAGAGAGCAAGAGAAGTGTGTAGCTTCCGTTTAGAAGTGTATTCGAGACCCCCCACTACCACATTTACTTATCCGCGGCAATCTTGCTTTCCAAGACTGCCTCTTACCGCTCCGTCGAAATAACACGAATACGCTTGCAACACAACCAGACGTCACTCACGCTCGTATTGAGAGCAGCGCGAGTAAATGGCGTTGTGTTAACCTCGCGATGATCTCTTACTATCTGCGGATTGTTCGTGAAATTAATGCAGCTCATATAAGCTATCTCAATCGCCAAGCATAATAAATTCACTTAAATATACACTACACTGAATATGTTAATATATGAATTAATTCGTTATAAATTCGTAATTATTGCGCTGTTTGTGATTAAAAGAAATGGCAACTCTTCTCATAAAAGGTATTAATGTCCGAGTAATAAAGCTGATTACGATTTTTTACCGTTAATTGTCAGCTCTCGGGTAATTTCATTAGAACGCACCGAACTTACTAAGAGAGTTCATAAATTTCGCTTAAGTACCGGCATCACGGAGTCCTCTTTAATAGCAGTGAAATACATCTTCATAAATTGGTGAAATATTATCACTCTCGGTTACGGGATATTTCCGCCGGTAGTCGTTTCGTGTATCCTACAGTATATGTTTCACTCCATGACGATCATTCGGACGCATTTGCGGCTTATTCGTGCGATCGATACTCACACTGATGAGATTAATTAAGTTAGTTTAATCACACACAATTAAGCGACGCGCGTTACCGCGCTCCTTCATTGTGCAAGTGACAACGACGAAGATATCGTTTTACGCCCGTGTATCGTGCGCAACGAACGACGCATCGTTGCAAGAATTCTCCGTAGCGCGTGCGAGCAAGTAGAATGCGCATTAGAAACTGCGACGTTTTTTTTTTTTATATCGCTTCGTCGACTGCGTTTTATCCGCCGGTGAATCGTAAAAGTGTCCGGCTACATCTTTTACGATACCGCCGAAAAACTTCGCCGTCGGGATCGTTTTTGCACGTAACAGCGCGCTCTCCCTCACTTGCATTTTACGGGCTAACATCGGTCCCCGGGAAAACCGGCGCGAGAGATTCACGTTACGCTCGTTGCTCTTGTATCTTATGCGCAAATCGCAATTTCCTCTCCTCAAGATAATCAGGGAGAAATAGATATCGGAGTTCGTATTAAATCCTTCGCGCACAGCCGTACGTTTGAAAGAACAATATCGCGTCAGCTGAACACTGAATGCTAGTGGAATTTGTTTGCCCGTGTCAATTGGCGATGCGGATTTCCTGCGTGGAAATAGCGCTCATGCGTCACGATTCGTTTCTGCGGCGTGGATGAAAACAGACGAGGAATCGGTTGCTTTCTTGTGTGTAAACAGCGCCGTGCCATTTTCCGCTAGTTTCGGCGCTCCGAACGTTTTGAATGTTGATTTTCGCCGGCGAGTCATTCAATTATGCCAATTAGCTTGTGTGGAACGCACACGATGATGTCTGTTCTACCGCAATACGGCACGACCTAAATTCCGCTGTCTCTTCGCGCTTAAATGCATGATCGGTCAAAAGCTGATTTGTCGGAGTAACATGTGCATGTATTCGAGCCGAAATAAAAGCTTTCGAAAATATCGCTTTTTCACGGGAAAACCGGACATTTAAGAAGAAGGCAGCTGTACGCGGAAATATTTATACATATCACACATCAGTATACATTGTATCGTTCACGAGATCGCGGCAATGCGATATTAACGATGATGATAACTGCTCCTTCCTTGTGTGAAGTATTATGAATTAAAAATTCCCGACCGATAATTAGAATATTAATGAATGCTGAGAATTTCTATCTGAATATGCAACTTTGTTTGCAGCTCACTTCGCCATAATTACTGAAAGCACTCTACTTTTCAGCTAAGTCCCGGCGAACTCTTCTTCAACTCGTTTCCATTCTCCCCAAGGCAGCTGGCCTTTCTTACCGGTGTAGTGAAATTATTCGATACCTTCGTTACCGTTACTTACGGTTATTTGAGACGTGAGCTTCGCCCTCCTTTCTCGTTTAGTCCTTCGAAAGATTCACGAGGCTACTTCCGTCCGAATTTTCCGAAAAGCAGACGGAGGCGAATCATATACAGATAAATTCGCTCAGGCGCCAAGTTTAAGCAAACGCGTGATCTTTATCTCATTCGCCCATTCTCCCTCTCTCTCTCTCTCTTTCTCCCCTTATGGACACCTTGATCAAGCGGAAATATGCGAGATTCAATGAAGAGTTGCTCTGTGGCCGCCGTAAATCCGAGAGCTGTCGCCACTTATTGCGGTCGGTGTGCTACCAGCGGCGAGCACGAGGGAAGGGAAGCGACAAAGAAACGGCTCGATGGCTGAAAAATTTGCATGATATTCCTGTATTTATGTACAGTAACAGTCGTACACGAACGCGCCGTCGGTGGTGCGCGATCGATCGATAGATCGGGAAGTGATCGACGGAGATCGTTCGGTCGAATCGGCCGGTGATCGCCGTTCCGGACGGATCAGCTCTGGGCTTCGGGAAAATGCGGAAAACTCGACGGTGATAGAGATGCGAGCGTGGAAAAGAGGTGCGGAGAGGGTGCAAAAGGAAGAGGGAAAACGGCAGAGGGAGAAAGAGACGACGTGAAAAGCTTAAGAGAGAGAGGAGGAAAGAGTGAAAGGGAGCGAGCGAGAGGCGCGCATGGAAATAGCGAGTGAACGAGGGAGGGGNGGGGGGGGGGGGTGGAAGAGCAACACTGTAGCGAGAGAGCTGGTTGCAGGTCAATTTAATCCTGGACGGTAGTTCGAGTCCACTTAAGTACCTGGTAAATAGATTCCGATCGAGCACCTATCCTAGATCCCTGCAGACATTCGATTCTCTTTGCTTCGCTCGTAGCCACTCCCGGCGCCTCTCGGCTCCGCGATTCCACCTATCCGTCCTCGTCCTGTTCACCGTACCGGCTCACTACCACCCCCTCCCCCTCCCTCCCTGCCGGCCCCCTGCGTATCCGAAGCTCGTTCGAGACAAAACGAAGGGTTACTCGATGCCATTGGGTTAGTATTCAAATCAATACCCATTCATTCGCTTCGATTCGAATCCGGATCGATCCGTTGAAACGATCGTTACCAATAAGAACACAAAGATATATCGCGCATTGGCAGATATTCCACGCGTATCCGTAGAAATCGGCACCTTTTTCCGCGTGAACGAAGAATTACGGGAAGTAATTCGGTAAATGCAGCACGGTTCTTGATCGATCCATTAATCGAAACGTCATTCCGATGACGCGAGTCGGTTATTACGATGACTTATATCGTTCGTTGCGCGATATACGTTTATCGCGAAGGAGTAAAGAGAGCCAATGGCGAGGCGTTATTCGATTACCAATTAGTGGTAGCTTTACAAGATTAATGAACGCCGAACTTAACACTGTAATACCGCAAATGCGGCAGTTTATTATGGCATGATATGTATCGCGCGCAATTAAAGCATTAGATCTGAAATGTGGCGCGCATTACAGCTGCTTTGTGTACATAAAGTTTTACTTAATTTTCACGCAAGTTACGTTGAATTTAATTAAGTAACGTTTGTGCACGGCAATAATTCTCATTGAAAATAATTGCAACAAACTGGACAAGCACACCTCTTCATAATAACTCTCCCTCTCACAGAATATACACCTAAAACTCCACCTTTTTCGTCTGTTTGAAATTATATCTGGCACATTTGTGAAAAAATATTTAAATTTGCGGATAGAACATTTGCGTGAAGTGCTTTACATTTTAACTGCGTATTTTTTTTTTTTTTAACACAATTCTACAAATTAATAAGCTTCAATTACGAAAGGTAGAAATATAAGAATGTAAAGATCGATTGATGCATTCATCTCGTATTTTCCCCGCGGAAATGATGCATGGAAGGATATAATAATGATCACTTTTTTTTTTCCTAAAATGTGGCGTACGCGAGAATGGACGAGCGCGATTTGCAGCAGTTAAAGCCAGAAGTGGTTGGTTTAAGGATATCCTTAGAGGTATCCTCTTAATGACTTCCCTCCGGCCGTCGCAGGTCTCCTGGGTGACGTACGCTACGTCCCAAGCGATGAGCCTGACACGGAAGCGACAGACGAGGACAAGAAAGAGCGTCTAGTATCTCCGAGTTCGAGAGAGCAGATATTATGCATTTATGCAATACGGTAGATTAAACCGACTGAATTTCCCTCTTCTGTCGCTGTCATATTTGTCGGAGTAATATTTTCCAGTTGCTGTTCTTATCGTTCTTCGTGAGAGAAAAAGATCGTTTAGCATTCGCTCCTGCTTATGCCTAATCTTTATGGACTTGGAAACTTCTCTCAATTATGTTCTTAATTATACGTAAATATACCGAGCGTAATTATACAGTAAATATACCGAGAATTTGACGCCTTTTATTTTATTTTATTTCAGTTATTTTCTTAGATAAAATCAATCTGTAAATTTAACTACGCGTCGTTTAATAAAAAGTATGCAAAACTTTCCAAGTATAATTATAATTATAATATTTACTTAGTGACGAACGTACTTTGAAGGAAAAAGTCGCGAAAGCCACGTAAAACGTAGATACTAAACACAACGTTTTCGGTGAACGGGCGCGACCACTCATTAGTTTCGGGTCATCTGATAATAACGTTGCGATAATTTGTGTTTAAATCAAACAGAGGCGAACCCGCACCATGGTACATAAAGTTAGAGTGAATTCAGTAAATTCTTGATGTTAAATACTACGATTCACTACAGACTACCTGTTATCTCATGTTTCCTGATCAAATGGTTCAAACCATTCATTACTCATTTGCCCCTAAGCCATTGAACCATTGTTGCTGTATTAAATAAGAGATTCTGTTTCTATATTTAGTCAAGTTAATTTAGAATAATGAGATAATAATTTTTCAACAAATATTTTAAATATATGCCAACGATATGATTAGCAGTGAAATCATTTCGCAATTAACGATTTGTAAGGAAATTAAATATCAGATCTCGATAAAATCGGTTAATCGAATGATAGAAGTAATTCATAACAGAAGAAGATGAGCGTACGTACGTGAAATTTGGATCCGAAATCCCGAGAATCATAGACTACCTGTTGTTTAATTCTCATTTATAAATGGAATAGAATCCGTTGTCTCCTCAGTCGCGTGTTTCTCGTCGCTTCTTCCCGCGTTTGCAATGGTCGACCTCGCGTCGCTCAAAGAATGACGACGAATCTCTGCCTTGTCGTTTCAGCGCTCTCAATTCTCGGCCCGGTTTTACGAGTTGCACTATTTCACCTGAATAAATCAACGCGTCGCCATAAGTGCGTCTCGCTTTCCGTTCTCTCTCAACGCTCGCCTCCAGGAAATGTTCGCCAGGAGTCGCGCGACAATGTATTAATCATATTCCGTAATGATGGAAAATAAATGCGTACGGAGAGGCAACGATTTCGTTTCGCTCGAAATGCCGGACGATTCTTATCGGGACATCGCATCCAAAGAGACACGAAACAAAACGATTACATCGGCTTGCGCCATTGTTATATCTTTTATTTTATTTTCCAAGAGTTGCGTCCGACCAAATCTCGAAAAGAATACATCGGCCCGCACGATCGTTCCTATAGAAATTATGTTTGTTCACCGTGGCGCCGATCCCCTCGGCCGCAAATAACACGGTGAACAACACTGCGAGCGAACGATCGAACGGCAACGGGCGTAATCTACCGGAAACGTGGTAGTCGGCACGCACTACAGAATAAAATACTTAAGGCAAACTCCGTTTGAATGGCTACGCGAAAGGATTTCGCCCGGAGTGTAACGATCGCGTCGAAAATATACGTCACGTACACACAATCGGCTGCGCGCCGGCATTCGCGCGGGGGAAGGGCATTCGATGACGACTCATCGAGTCGACGAGTGCATCTCGATTCGCGGAGAGATTCCTTCCGCGATCCTCCGTTAAAGCGGAGGACAAAAGAATATCTCTCCGTGGGATAAAGTTTTAACTAGTAGCTCGGGGTGGTCAGAAACTTCGGCGAAGCATATTCGAGAAAATGGCTCGTTAAAGAGTGAGGCGGCGCCGAATAAGGAAGCGTCTCGGCACGATCAGGGGAGAAGGTCGCAACATGGGGAGGTAGTGGATCGGTAGGGCCCGGAATTATAAGAGAGATGGCAAGTTAAGCATGCAAATACTTACACAAAACGTAACATCGCACTGTGTTGCCGCGTTACCGCCGGTGATGGTAGCACGTCTCTCTCTCTCTCTCTCTTTCCCCCCGTCTGTCTCTCTGTCTCTCCCACTGATCCTCGCGCCCCTCGCAGAGCGTGCCTCCGGTGAACCGATGCTCGACCGTGCTCGACGATACAAGAGAGCAATGCAAATTGCAATGTTGCATACATAATTTATACGTACGACTGTGAACGATCTCTCGGAGACGCGCGAGCGGCTGTCGAGACCTCTCATCCATAATCTCTCGCGTCTAGGATCCGTGCGGAAACTTGGCCGGCTTTCAGGCTGCGGGGGATTCCACAACGGTGCGACGAAGGACGCTTGCGGAGGTACGCTCGAGGTCGCAAAGAGGATGGGCGTCAATTTCTGCATGCGTAATGGCGCGTTATCGTCGGCCGGGTGGAGATGAAACCGACCGGAATTCCTGCCTGACGTTTATAATATACGCGTGGAAAGGGGGTTGCTGGAGTGGAGGACTAGGGGGTTAATGCGCGGGATATCTATCCATTGTCTTCGGCTGGTGGATTGATGGATTACACCGGTGAGAAGATACATCGACCTCCCCGGACGGCGATCCGTTTGCACGCGCGTCGGCCGGCGCGGAGGCCGCTTTTAATGTCCGCTGAAAGATAATTTACAGGCAGGCCTGGCTGATATCGCGTGCAATTAACACCCACCGTGCTGCGAGTCGCTGATGCATGCCCACGCGCTGTTGTTGGAATGCCAGGCGTCTTCGCCGTTCAATTTCGCACAGGCGGTTTAACCCGCTGCGTTTGTCATGAAGTATCCGATTGATGCACTGGCGACCGCTCCGACAATTCGCTGACTTAAAAGCGCGTCGCCAAATTACGGCCGGTGAAATATCGAAAATCGTTACAAAGAGGAACGAGGAATACGGGTCTTGGCATAACAACACTTTACGCATATATGATTGTAAATGTTTACATGTACTTTATCCAGTTTTTCGATGTAGTTTTATTCAAAACACACAGCAGCAATATATTTAGTAGCGTGTTCGTTTAGTACGGTTTTCATCAGAACAGTTCCTTACGAAAGGTTACCAAAGAGAATTTATAGCACAACCTCGATCCCACGTTCCTCCTACTGTTACCTCTTACTAGTCTTCTGCCTATCGACTGCGCCACATGACGCAGTTTCAAACGGAATTTACAGATGTACCCTGTTTTACTTCCCTTTGAGGTAATGTCAATCGACATTTCTGGTCGTCAACGCTACCAAAACTAAACACGTCGATTCACGTCTCCGATCTGCAATGCGTTAAATTATTTCAGCCGAATACGAGCCAATGTGCCGATATTAATACGGACATTCGCGTTCAAAGATATTCGGAGACGTTCCGACCCAACTGACTAGAGGGTCCGAGCGTAAAAGTAAAATAGTAAAAGTTTGCGAAAAGTTTCTCGCCGCAATTGTTTCGCAAATTAAGCAGCGAAACGCGCGACACACGTCTCGAGTCACTCGCAAATGGCGTTTACTGTCGCCGGCAGATCCCAGAAGATGTTTCGCCGACGTCTTCGCCGATATCAGAAGTACGGTTGGCATGCCAATTGCTCGGCTTGTTCCGCCCTCCACTCGTGCAAAAGCAAGTCGGGCCGGAATATCCGGCGACGTACCGCTGGGAATTCATCGCCGTCCAATTTTGTCACGCGACCTCACAGAACGTCACGCACGAAAAGTCGCGGATATGCGCGTCGGGGTTATCTGTCGGCGCGTGTGTCGCGTATGATAGATTTCCGCTTCCGATCCGCTTCCGTCCTCCGATACGTGGCAGCGAGATTTCCCGATGTATGCTGATTTCAAACGAAGGCAATATTCCTGTTTTACGCTTTATTTTACATTTCAGTTATTGTGCTGTATTTTTTTGGAACGGTATCTTTTAGTCTCTCTCATTGTAAATTCTATAAAAAATTTCGTATCTTCGAATTAATCGCGGATTATTATAATAAAGCAGCTAGAATTATATACTTAATTTGTGAAAAACCATCATAATATATTACTAAAACTTTTGGTTGTATTTTAGAATATTTTACTTATATTTCTCATTGTTTTAAACTATATATTATTAAATAAATTTGACATTATAAAGTCGTTTTATAAAATATAATGAATCTGTACGAGACGATAATTCAAATATTCTATCGGTTAACTTACAAATATTCTTTGTTCTAATTTACAATCCTAATGTACGCGAGTTCTCAATATTCTTCGTGATATTCGATACATTCTAAGTGGGAAGAAGCAAGACGACGACGAGACGAGAAGAATAAAAGGACGAGCTCTCCGCTGCTTCCGTAACCGGAAGGAGTGTCTTTTTCCCCTTTGTTGTTGCTTCGCGCGGCAGTTCAAAAGTTGTAAACGAAAGATCTTCCAAAGGCGGGACAAAGTTTCTACCAGCAAACTCTCGCGAAGAGAATGTGACGTGCCTCACGTGCAGCGAATACGAAATAAGTGTTTACTCGAAAAAGAGAAATAAACGGACGCGGTCGCGTCTACGAAAGCATAGGAACGATAAAATCGGTCGTAAAAGGCGCATTAGAGTATCCTTTCTAGTTGACACACATACACCTGTTACGTTTCATGGCTCATATTTTATAACGTCGCACTATGCATCTTTTAGTTTTTTATACAATTATTACCGAAACAAAGTATCAATTTGTCTCAGTAGAAGTATTTCGGCGATCATGAAATAAAATGAATAACGTATTAAGCAGTGAAAAATTTTCTGTTAAAAACAGTCCACTGAAATGTTTGTGTTACTTTAACATGGAGAATATATTCAAATGTACACAAATATATGTTAAATTAACACGTTCACCTTGTTAAAGTAACATGAAAATTTCAGTGGATCGTTATTAATACAAAATTTATTATTATATAAATGTTTCTAAAATTTGTTCTTTTTTTATTCGAAACACATTTTATTTTACATCGATAATGTTTGTTTCAAACATCCGAGATAGCGAGGGGCAAAGTGTTATGCAAATTTGAATTAATATCCGGGAATTCAGCTTACATAGACAGTGTAAGCATCCTTGCCACCTTTACCATGAAGTGCAAGACATTGGTGTACCCTCGAGACGCGGTAAACAATTGTCCGTGAAACCTCAGCTTTACTTAAGCCACGTCCAGCACTCCGCCAATAAACGCGGAAAATCGATAATTGTGAGAACGTAGAGAAGGAAATCATAGAAGCGAGTGAAAATATAAATACCCAAGCAACCCGATATTTCAGCTTCGGAAACTTATGCAATTATGGCCTTTGCGGTACATTCCGTTTTTATTTTTGACATTCCATTCATACTTATTATAAACAGTTCGCATGAAGTAACCAAATCGATGGAAAATAGCCTGTAACTGGTTGTCGTTTGTTTTGCAAGCGATTATATCAAAAATACCGTTTATGAATTTATCCTCAAAATTTATCCTCATTCATCCTCGTGTCGAGCCGTTATCATTTGTTCCCGAAAGAATAAATTTTGTTCGTAACTATTTTTATCTTTCACCACTTGATGTTACATGTTATTCTCGCGTTCGCTTGCTCAGCCAACGCTGGTCAATGGCTGAGGCAAAGGATACAAATTTTCCGAAGACCAATTTTCAACGACGTGAGAGGAATCGAGTCATGCCGTGGCGGACTTTGCACCGCAAACTTAGTTCAGTTATGAGTTTGCGGCTGTCCCAAGACGTCACCGCTGCGCTAACTCGACGACTCGTACTCGCGTCTGCGGGACGATAAAAATAAATTTTATTGGAGTTGGGCCAACAGACAGGATACATGAGCTACAAGAAACCCGTTACAATTTTTTACACTTTGTTACAAGCCGTGTCGTCGGCAGTATATTACAAGGAAACTATACCGAAATTGAGGACACGTAGGGAGAAGCAAGCGATATTTCAGAATAATAATAGGTTTTACTACAGATTCAGGGAGTAAACTATATGGAAGGTAACTTTGCGACGCAATTACTTGTGTCATCTCAATCGTCGTACAACATATATCCGCCGTGCTTTAGTACGAATATACTCTGAGAGCGCTCGCTAATTAAACTGTAAAATCAAGCAAGGAAACTAAGGGACGGGGAAATTTGTCTTTTAAGAACTCCTCAATTAGGAAACTACAACTTACAGATGTGTAGGTAGAACTTAACAACTAATTCAATTTTTATGACAAACTCGCATGCACGCCTCCACGAAATCAAGCGAGAAAGCTAAGAAGCAAACTCTGAACTTCTCTTCTGGAACGTCACCACCCTGCGGTTGAGTTCGCAATATGGAAATGAAAGGAACTCCGTCTTTCAACAAACTAGGGTGCACACTTGTTTGATTTGTGGCTCTTCTTGCATTAAACTACAAGCCAAATCTGTAATATTGTTGTTTTAATTCTCACAGGTTTATTCCTGCGAGAGAAGGGGGAGGAAGAGAGAGAAAGAGAAATACATATTATCTGCCGCTTTCCAGCTTCTGATTTTAAAAATTTTCAGAAATAATGATTAATAAAGATGTAAAACGGACTGTTGTTCGGTCGATTTTTGTTGTTTGCACACACGCGCGTACACACATACACACACACACACACACAAATAAATTTAGGAATGGAACATAAATCTCTTCTGGCAAAATAATCTATAAATTAATTTGTCCGCACAACTATTTTTGTTTACTTAACACTGAAACTCTTAGTTTTTATAAAAAAATTTACGTGTTCGTATCATTAAATATATGCTTTTTAGATTAAACTCTTTGCCTCTCCATGACAAACGCTTTGACTTCAAACGAATGAGATAAAAGGCATATTTAAGAAAATCCGATATACCTGCATCCAAAATAAAAGATATAAATAATGATATGTGATATAATAGAGAAAAGAATCAAAGGGTCTCGTAAAAATCGGAGAAAGAGCCGGGCTCTTTGAATCTCCTCGAGCAGTTTCTTGAGATAAGAAGTAACACGCCAATGGAAACATTTTCTTAATTGTGTTTCTCTTCCGGGTATATATAGTATAAGAAGGGAAAATGAGAAGGTGTTGGTGGAGAAGAGATCTCTCTTAAAGAGGGAGAAATTCTCGAGACTAGTACGTTTCGAGATAGATAACGATTGCAGCTATGTCAACACAAGTTCAAAATACATTCGTCAACATTTCTCGATATTTTCCCACTTTTACAAACGCGAGATATCATCCCTGTTCGAAGTTTATTACGAGCCGTATAGTAAACCAAAATTCCGGAAGCACAGCACGTCCGGAAACATAAAGTATAACTCGCGCTCTAGTCTCTTCTCTCGCAGATTTATGGTGTCCTCGTTTAAAGGCGTGTGACATCAGATTTACGTAACACAATACCAGCCCAGTTACGTTTGCCGTGTACGCGAAGGTTAAAGATCATGAAGGCGAGAAGGAACGCAAGAAAGTCTACGTGGCCTGCGAGTTTATAGACATTCACCCTGTGTCTTCTCCCTCTTACCCAGTCTATTCCCTTTCTACTCGCCTCTAGTGAAAAATCTCCTCAGCAAACATAGGTTCCCTCTCACGTCGGAGCGACTTTCAAATTCTTAGTCACAAAGAAAGAAGTGAGATGACAGACGAGTCGACCGATTAAAAGCGAAGAAGCCCAAATCAAAATCGGAATCAAACCAGCCCATCATAATTATATCTCGCGCTTCGTACGTTTTTTTTTTTCTTTCCGACACCTTTAACGATAGCGAATACGTCGAAGAGTTCTTCTTTTCGCTCATTAGCGGCACGTAAATATAAAAAATATTTTATTCTCTTGGATTAAATTTCATTTAAAAGAAAGAAATTGTTGAAACATGGTTGCAGCGTTTCAAGAAACAAATGCCTTTACAAAAGTATCAAGCAGCAACGAATAATCTTATCATTGAAATTTCTACAGCTCACATTCTTGCGATATGTAAACCGATTCTAAGCGCCGGCCTATTGAAGAGGAAATTTGACTCTCGAAATGAAAATTCCGTTTGGTGTGCTGTTGCAACGGTTAGAAAGAAGGGTATTCTTGCTAATTACGTAAGCTCTCAAATATCTCGCAGTATCTCGGTTCGTTTCGCCATTTTATTTTGTTCGCGAGCCAACCCTCTCTTTACCTTTCTTCTCTTCCACCTGCGCCCGTTCCTTCGCTCGTTAACCTCGCTTATCTCTTTAGGATGAAGCTATTCGAATCCGAACTAGCGGAAAGGTACCCGAATAGGCTGAAACTGACCGAAAGCGAGCACTTGTTGTGCGTCAAAAGATCGTCGAAACTTTTCAGAAGTAAGCGGAGGCAAGTAGAAACCTTGAGATAAAAGGATGTGTAAGTCACGCGTGCTGTTAGCTCCGCAAACTTGAAAACTTATCACCAATGTGTAATTTTTATTTCGATTAAAATTTGTCTTAACTCCTGTCGTAATATAAAATTTCATAGATCATAACAGTATTAGATAAGCACAACTTTTTAATTATCACCAACATTTTGAAACGATAAACGCTCTTGCCGTTTTATTTTTATCATAATCGTTTTTTTCTCGCATGAAATACATCGCGTTATTATTCCGAAACGGATGAAAACATTCGTAACGATGGATACATTGTCACACAATAGTAAAAGACGATGAGTAAAACAGGCCGATTTTGGAGCAGAAAGTAAGAGTGTTTTTTTTGTGGTTTTTGAGCTGCTGAATTTAATTCTAACCTTTAAAAAGTTTTAACTTGTTGAAAAAGTAACTTAAAATCAACATATGAAGCTATCAAAAAGGAGCATATCGCTTTTACTTGCCAAAACTCATCATCCCATCGCCAGAATTGAATAATTCTATTATCGCACAAAATACTTCACTGAAGTAATTTAAGTATAGGACTATAGTACTTTATCTATAAAGAGTGCGAGTTAATTACGCGCACACGTTACATTTGAATTTACATCGGACGTTGCAGCGGAATTTTTAATCGACGGACACGCCTATTCGAGCAATAGGAGCATTTATATTCATCTTCGTCAATATCCTTGCATGAGATGCACGTTGTGTATGCATGGCGTACGTATGAATTTATGAATATTCGTCAATTCCAGATACGCAAGCGCGTCCATCGTACGTATGAAATTTATACCACTCGTCGAACTATCGCGACAAATCGGAAAATTTCCTTTCACGCATCGAGAGGAATTCTTAATAAAAATTTATGTGAAGAGAGTTAAATCTCAAAAAAAATAAATGTAAGGAGAAAAATATAAGTGCTGAAGTTTAATTGTACCGAACCCCTCTCTTCTCGTATAAATTTCGATATTTAAGGTATTAAAGATAATATCGTATATTATATGGAGATAGATAGACACTGCATTTATCCTTGAGAACAAAAACGATCGATTAGAAGCGTAAAATCTTATTAAGGGAAGTTTGATAAGCAAATAATAGACAAAATAGTTAACGCTTCGCGACTACTTTGTCGTGGAACGTTAATTCCGTTAAAATGAGAAAACTTTAAGTTGCTTCGTTAAAGGCTGATGTATTCTCGTCCTCCTCGAAAAAGACAATCGCGACCGCGTTTCTATTGTACGTATTCGCACAGTGAGTTTCGCCCCTTTCTCGTCACATAAATAACGCACAATTGTTCCTACACTTTATATCTATACAAGTTAATTCCAGAAACTGCGCAAACTAATTAAAATTAAAAAGGATATTATGTTGCAAAACAAAATATTACTCTTTCTATATCATATGTAATTAAAAAATATTAATCAGAATCAAAATCTGAGATGATTAATCTAAAATAATTTTACGAAATTAATTGCAGAAACGAATAGGTTTCACATCTAATGCATAATAGCGTAATCGTACAGATTATGTGCCTAGTTGTGAATTTTAGGTAAACTTTGAATCGACGATCCATTTTCAAAGCTTGCATTTATAAATGCGCTCGCATTCGCATTGGTTCACATCGTTAGATGAATGCTTTTGAAATCCAAACAAGGAATCTATACGTCGTGTCCTGCTTACCGTTCAACGTGGAGACCGGTAGAAAATTTTTCCGTCAAATCTGACGGACGTAAATAACAACAAAGATTTATTTCAATGCTGAAAACAAATCTTTCTGCTTTTTAGATTTTACACAGTCCCAAAACCATGGAATTTTTATATATCCGACATTAATGGAATAAGGATACTCTTTCACAATGAAAGAAAATATGAATCGAATAATAAACTTCGTCGACAACAATTTATTTAAAAAACAGAGTTTGAAATGATTTGCATCCACATCAAGCTGACACGAATTTGTTTGGTAGAATTACAGAAGATATTGCACTTTTATTGTGCACGTGCCGTTGATTTTGAAAGTGACATAAATTTAATTTAGGAAAAAACTTATAATTTGTAATTATATACTTATATATTAAAGTGAAAAGGAAAAAAATGGGAATAATTGACAAAATATAGATAAATATCATTTTTGAAATAAGCATTTCATATATTATTTATATATAAATATACTATGAATAGATCTCTTTTAACATTTTTACTGGGTATCCCGCATATTAACATTAATCTAACCGTACGTCTGACTTGAAATTTCTTCAATCACTCTTTCCGGTTTTGCGAAGAACTACCGACGAAATAATTAAATGCAAAGTCGCAGACGCGCGTTTCCTACGGTACGCCGAAAACAAGCGCGACTTCATATACTCTCGGAGATAAAGGAGATTTATTTAGGACAGAATCCGAGAACACGTCGGTGGAATGTGAGAGCATGCTCGCTCGCCAGAAGATCGGCGATAGGTGCGCTTGATGGATGGAAATTGCTTTGCATATTTTTCCCTCCTCATTCTCTCGCACCCGGGTCGCGACTCTACTAGTTTTACAATGTCGAGGAAGACGGAAACAGAGAGCTGAAATTTGTCGATCTTCTTCGCTCGTGAACGAGCATCTAACGCCGCTGCATCAAGACTGCCTTTTCGGTATATCCTTCCTTTCTCGACTTCAGTAATACTGGCTAACTCAATAAGCCGGTAAAAGATAAAGTGAAATAGATTCGCCGTATGTGTGCAATGCGGGAAATAAAGTGTACAAATTACTGAATATACAATTTGTATCTGTATGTGCAAACAAATCTCTGTTTTTTAGCTGAGCTTCTTTAGTTCTGTTTTTAGTTTTTCTCATTTATACCGAAAGAGATCGGTGAATTTATGAAAGAAAATCCCTGCTTCTTTCTTTCTCTCAGCGGAGGATAAAGATCCACTTTGAAAAACTCATTTCATATTTCTTTTTTTGTCTGCTCGCTCGATGATGAAATTAAACGATATAGTGTAGCGCCAACGTGACAAGGACGAGGCGTTGATATCGATCCCAATCGAAGCGTGTGCACTCGATTTTGGATTATTCAATTTTCCGTGTTGTAACTCATTCTCGATGGAAACGGCACGGTTAAAATACTGACGCAACCAATCGACAAACAATGCCGGCCGAGCACGGCAAAATAAGGTTCGTGTTGGTTGGAATTTTCCATGAAAATTATTACATTCCTACTTCGTTCTCTTTCAGTCACGAATCATGAATTGTAGGAAAAACCCACCTCCGCTTTTTAATAGTCCTCTATTTCGGATGTGAAAGGTAAAAATAAGGCTTTATGAGGACGGTACTTTAAAAAATTGGAGCCATTAGAAGGCATTGATCAATTACGAATTCAGTAACGATTGCGTGCTTTTTGGCAATATTGCGAATTACAGAATGAAGGGACGTAAATGTTACGGACGACAAAGTCCTAAAACATGAACAACATCGAAAGGGCATGGCAGCGCCTACACGCATAAATTACCCTATTCACGTGATCCCCCGACATAGCTTACTATTTGAAGAGCAAACCGCGCTCTTCTGTGAAATCTGCCTCGCTCATTTCGCTTCTCCAAAAATAGATTTTACTCTAATAGCATTATGTGTATGGTTATAGGTCACCGCAGAGAAAGCCGATAAATGTTGGTTATTTTATCGAAATGCGTATTAGTGAAAAAATAATTGCATTAATTGCAAAATTCACATGCTAAAAAGTATTTAACACGTCAATGAATGTAAAAATCCAAAAATATCTGAAGTAAATCAAAACGCCTGGCGATAGTGTGTTAATAAATTATGAATCTCCTCACATTCACGTATTAACTTGAACTCTTCGTGGTCTTCAATTATTTCTAAAATATATTTTTCGCAGGTCCGAATTAAATTGAATAGAAATTCAGAACAAATAAAAGTGTATTGTTTCTCCCTTATAATAAGAATATTGTAGTTTTACATTTTATTGAAACAAACACAAACATTGTGTGTACGCCCGCAATGGTTCTATTTGCAATAGGACTCAGTGGAATAAAATCGATGTCCAGTCACATTGAATATAGGACCGCAAGGGGTTTAAAAATGCCCTTTCTTTTTTTAGATTGAGATTTTGTGTCGACGAACCCTTTTCAGTTTCTTACCTGTACAACTACTTGCGCGTGAGACCATTTGTATTTTCCGTGACTGTTTTGGTACAACTAGAACCAAACCGATATCCGGCGAAACTAAAGTCCACATATATTTGCATAATTGGGTAGAAGTTCCTCCATTCTTTTTAGTTTCCCAGGAATGAGTAAAAATTGATATTCCGAGAAAGTTTGCGCGCAAACATACTCAGATACCGGCAAACTCGATTCCGCGAGCGCGCCTCGGCGCGCAACGAGATCACGGAGAACATGCGAGGCGGCGGTGGCGACGGCGGCGGCGACAACGACAAGCTACGCGAGAACGAACGAAACGTTAATTCGAGTTACGAAAGCTCAAGGCGCAACTTTTAAACTGTTTTCAAAGGGCGTTAGTTCTTGCTCCGCGCGCGATAACTACGCCTTAATTGTCGCGCAGAAAGAAGCCCGAGGCTTTCGCCTCGTTAGAGTTGCAAATAGGCCAGCCTGCAAATTATGAGCGCTCGAATTTTCAGCTATGGTGATCGAATCGCTCTTAATAACAAAGAACACAGTGACAAATTCGGAGAAAGGAAGACTACGCAGAGGAAATCGAGGCGTCGAAACAGAGAAAGAGACTGTCAAGACCTACTGATCACCGCGACGGGAATATTAGCCGGGTCGACAAATCGGTCGGAATGAGACTAACAGAGCGGATAATGCGCGCCAATCTCCTCGTTAGTGATTCGTAATCCAGCTCAGAGTTTTTTAATTTCCTCTAATCCGTCCCCCTGCCCTTCGAGGTGCTCGCTTTTTTGGCCTCTGAGTCGCGTCGAAGGATTACCCTCATTGAATGGCGAATGAAGTCGCTGCTCTCTTCCAAAAATGAAACTTGCATCGGTTCTTTGTAAGGTCTTCCCAATCAGTACAAGTGTCGTGGCGAATGACGTCAAAATGGTTTGCGATATAATTGGGCAAGGACCTAAAAATTAGAAGCGTCTATTTCCGTACAAGATGATAAAGCTCACTGAAAATTTATCCCGCGTCGCAGACATATAATTTGTAATAGGTGAGATATATCGAGCCAACAATCAATTTCTTGTCTTTATGATACATAATTATATATCACGCACGATATATATTAGGTTGGTGCGTATGAAATGTCGCATTCTCTTTACATGCGGACGTTTTCCTCCCTGTTTTCGTTATACTTTTGTATTTGGCATAACCTCATTCATACTCGTATTGTCCATTGCCAGAGACTCATTTCAACAAAATAGGTTTTCTCGAAGGTCTTCCCTTTTTTATTTCTTTTGAGTTTATTACCGATATGAATTCTGCCGACATTCGCGTCATTTTCTTATATGAGTACAAATTTGGTAATAGTGCTGCAAAAGCTGCACGCAACATAAACCAAGCGTTTGGGGAGAATACGGTTAACAATCGGAAAGTGCAGCGTTGGTTCGAAAAATTTCGGACTGGCGATTTTTCACTGCAAAATGAGCCGCGCGGAAGACCCAAAACGTCTGTGAATAATGATGACCTGAAGGCTCTAGTGGAAGCGGATCCAGCCGTATCCACGAGGGAACTTGCTATCAGGATGAAAGTTGACCATACAACGATATTGAGACACCAAATTGTACTCCCATCGCTTGTGAATCGGCATGGCCCGCTACTGCTCCATGACAACGCTCGGCCGCACACATCGCACAAAACAATTGCGAAACTGAACGAACTGGAATATGAAGTTTTGCAGCATCCACCATATTCACCGGATCTCTCGCCGACCGATTTTCATTTTTTCAAGCATTTAGAGCTGTTTTTAAGAGGCAAACACCATGAAAATGAAGACAGTCTAAAAAACTCGATATCAGAGTTTATTAATTCTAAAGACCAAAATTTTTTTAAGACAGGCATCTACGCTTTAAAATCTCGTTGGGAGAAGTGTATTGAAGCGAATGGAGCATACTTTGATTGAATAAACAGCTTTTGAAGAAAGATATACAGTTTTATACAATCACTTAAGAATCCGACATTTCATATGCACCAACCTAATAATACGATATATAAATTTGGGTGTATTGCAATACACGACACATTGCTATTTCTCCTACGCTTTCAGAGATAATATTCTGATACTGTACGAAATAATTATGCAAAAAATCGCGTGTTTTACTTTCAGGCTTATGTGAGAAATGAACAAGCCGTGTCTTCTTTAAATATTCCGTACGGAAGTCTGACGCCTTTTAATTTAAATAAACTTCTGCTGCATTGTAAGCTTTCAAACTTAAGGCACAACTACAAAAAATTCGCGTGTAAGGCACTTTCTACTCAGTGTCCGATATGAAGACCTACTTTCTCTCGTTGAACATTAAACATTCCTCTAATACGCATGTGTTAGTTCCCGAAGGATTGTCGTCAAGATAGTTTTGTCGCGCGATCTACGTGCGACGATCAGCCGTTTAACTTTCCGCCTCTTCTATCCTTGGCCAAAGTGCGAAAGAATGTCTCACAGCATTATCCGAAGATGTCTTCTTTCATATGCAGCTATTGTTAACAAAAAATCAAGGAAAATCTCAGATAGAGAAAAAGAAAATCACACTATTGACGGGAAAATGATTACGATTCTGTTCCAAGTGTTGCACGAAAAAGTCATCCACGGATGATTGGCAGATCTTACGAAGTAAGGCTACAAAGAAGTGCAATCGTGAGAGATACTTCAGAATGTTTTGACTGTGTTGTATTCAGTCGGGACAAAATCTCAGCTGCATTGTATTCAGTCGGAGCAGAATGCGATATACATGGTCCTGAAAAGGATTGCGACCGGTTTCCTTTTATTTCGTGTTTAGATCTTTTTATCCGATCGTAGCACGACATGTCCTTATAAGATCTAAAATGTATTTCAAGCTACGTCTCTCCTTTACCAAGCTTAACATTTTTATGCTATTGGTTGGACCAAATGTCAAATGTCACGACACGAAAATCGCGACGTGGATAGAAATATCTCTGTCGATTTTCTTTCGTTTAATCGCATCGTTAATTTTCACGAAAGCGGACGAAATGTACGCGATATCGTTACGACTAGTGGATCTATCAGGAAGGAAGAATGAAGAAAGAGCGCCTGCAGGTTCATCAACGTTCGCGGTTGAAAGGATACTCGATATCCGTCCAGAGTACCCTGTACTTGCACGATAAATTACAATGCGTGTAATCGTTAAGGGAGTGCAACATTGAGGATGATTAAAATTGGTTACGTCACGACTCGGAGACTTACTTCGGTAGTACAGAGAGCTGCGGATTTCCGTGACGGGAAGAGGAACGACGTCACGTTGCGGAATATCTCGTGGAACGGGGCCAAAGCTTTCGAGAAAATTTCAAGACTAAAGCCCTCCCGCTCGTTCCAACTTGCCTGTGTACGCTATTAGCGTAACTATTTGAAGACGCGGGGGAAACTCATTACGTTCCCCGAAAGTACGTATGAATCGTCATCGGGCCGAATAAATGAATGTTTCACGTTAGAATGACTCCGGTAATAAGTCCGACACAACGGACGATTATTCGCTCGCGCCTTTGAAACTTTCCAGAGCTTACCAGCGAACATTTCCAGCCTTGCGCCGGCGAGGATAACTTTGCTCCGTAATAAACAAAGCTCGTAATAACATTTAATATCCGAGAAAGTAAAGAATCTCGTTTAGACCCAGTCTCGGTATTTAGGAGAAATTCTTGTTGCTCGAGCTGATTAACTTTCTGGTCGGAGATCTTTGGTTTTGACTTTTTCTTGCTCCAGTACGAATGTATTTCTACCGAATCATACCTCTATTTCGCCTTGTAATATTACAGAGAAAAAAAAATTGTAAGTTATAACATTGTAGAAAAATATCACGGGAACTTTCAGAACTTCTTCGCTGACACATTTTGTCTTTCGTCGTTGTGAAGAATATTTAAAGAGAAACGTTGATAGATTTTTAGATTTAATAACATGTGTATTATTCTTGCATCCGCGTGAACCATTCGCTCCATTCTAAAATAGCACCCATGAGACCGAACTCAGACATCGAATACGTTCGATAAAGGGTCTTCACTCAGTCTTCTCTAAATTCGTCCTCGTCCTTCCAGTAGCTAAATGCGATTCGACGCCGGAGGGGCCCTTTCGACATTACTAACTAATCCCAGATCTCTGATCGCCGAAGGGCTGCCAGAGAATTCCACGAACTCAAAGAGCAAAGTGGAAATCCTCGCGCAACGGAGAAAGCCTTGAGCGAAGCAATAAGAATAATGAGAAGGAAATGTGGAGACGGACATTCTGTAATTTCCGTAATGACGAGTTTTATCCACAGTGTAAGAACTAAACAAATTAGCACATTTTCAAAGACGCTGTTATACCGAATAAAATTGCCAACGCTCGTTTTAATTAACATAGACCGAAGATTAGAGTAAAGAGGTGTTTTAATGATCATTTAGATGCAGACATCGCTGTTATCGAGAGAATATAATAATTAAAAATTGAAATATTTTAGCACATTATACATCATCGAATATAAATAATTATTACAAAATTACTATTAATGTGAAATAACTTATCCGACTTGAATTTGACGTATGATTATAAAAAAATTTGAGTTTTATAATTTAAGAAAATTCAAATGCGAGATAGGATATAGGGAGTAATATCATGAAGAAACTTATGAAATTGAAGGAATACTTTTCTCTAAGTCCTCGTCGTATTTTAAGAAATATTTTAAATTACTTATTCACGCGATAAGGTTATTGAAATTCAAGATCGTCTCGAACGTTACGCTTGTCGCAAGTCTCGAGGAAATCTTGATCTCAAGAAAACTTCGTCGCGCGCAGCAATTCATTATTACGTCGCGCTTAATATCTTGCAAGCAATTTATTACCGTGAGACATTATCGTGCTGAATTTATGTCGATTATCTCGACTAAATTTTTAAGAGACACTAATTCATCAGAAAGGAAACTGTATCGAAGATGAGTGATGCGAAGAATTTGCGAATGATGCGAAAAATGTGTTGTAGTTTCTTACACAGTTACATACACAAAGAAAAAGAGTTCTCTGAATATAATAAAATTTCTTTAATTGAGACAAATTTGTCTTTTGGAATAGAGCAAACGAATGATTGATTCCACAAACAGAATTGTTTGGTTTCTTAAATAATATCTCTTTACATCAAATAACATATTTCTTTTATATTTCCATCCAAACATTACAATTGTTGTTACAAGCGATAAATTACTTTTTTACTCAAACAGAATGATATATGATATTAAATTATGTCTTTTATGTTAAACAAACTTAAACTAACACCTGTATTAAATCCAAACAAACTTTTTTCTCTATGTAAAAGAGAAAAAATGTAAGAAAATCTTTATAAACCTATTTAAAAGACAAGGACAAATACATAATGCGTCGAAACGAATATGATGGTGAAAAATTGTTGATATTTCCTTACGATCCCTTGCGAGTCGCCATAAGAGACCATGTTCTTGCATTATTCTCCCCTCATGTCATCGGATCCAATTTGCTTCGCGACGTTGTTGCACCCCGACGTAAAACTGTCTCAAGGACTCGGCTTCCTTGCCTGTGGTGTCGTTCTTTCTTTTTTCTTTCTTTTCTTTTCTTCTTTATTCGCTCTCCGTTTTCTCCTTCGTACAACCGGTTAAATCCCTGGGGAGTAAAGTGCGTTTTTCCCTGTATTTGGCGCGACTTGCCATCTCTGCACGTTTGCTGCTTCTGTTTACATCATTTATTGAATAATATCTGCTTTGTTGGATATCACGTGAAGTACGCGTAGATTGAAAATCCTACCCGATCAGCCGCTATTGTGAATAAGCGTTCTCGTTTAATGGAGATCCATGTACTGGATAAATCGTCCGTTTCAACGAGCTTTCAGTCCTTGACCTCTATAGAAGCGGATACTTTCGCGAGAATAAAATAATAATCCAGATTGAGAGCTTCTCGTTTGCAACGGTGCATCGCGCCGTATCACTAATACCCGCGCATTAATGATATTTGCAATATTAAATATACCGTGAAACATGAAGAAAGAGGAAGGAACCAACACTTTGGTGAGAAAAACATCTCGCACGTAACTTAAGATTTTTTTTCTAATTGACCTGTATACGGTGGCCGAGAAAATTCTTTTGATAAGCAGAGAGAGGAAGAATCGGGAAAAAATTTATCTTCGGAGCGTTACTGTTACGTTCCGCACAGCAGATAAATGTGCCTGCATTAACAATGCGGTATTACTTACTGGCGCGATAAGTATGTTTATTTTTGTCTGACGCATGAACCACAATAAGAGAACTCGTATACATATTTTAGCCGGCGTGCGTTGCAGCACCG
The DNA here is from genome assembly GCF_001313825.1 of Dinoponera quadriceps. Taxonomy (NCBI): domain Eukaryota; kingdom Metazoa; phylum Arthropoda; class Insecta; order Hymenoptera; family Formicidae; genus Dinoponera; species Dinoponera quadriceps. The sequence continues at coordinate 749,044 of NW_014554705.1, read as the reverse complement.
TTGAATTTCGTTTCACTCTTAACGATAAATTCCAGTTTCATTTTTTTGGCGTTAGTATAATTTACGGAGGTTACGCTTTCGGTGTCGACGCGCGCGTTTCTTCGTTCCCAGCGGGAACGGCATTTTAAGCGACGTTTATCAACCGTAATTCAAGATCGAACCACAGACCGATGATTCGCGCGAAACGATCTGCAGGGAGCGGGCTAATAGTGAAAGCCAGATATCTAACGAGATATTCGCGCAACGGTAACGGCCTTTTAGGTGCAGCCACGTGATATCTCTCTACTATTTGTTTTCATGAGATATTCGTCGCGTGCATTCTCGCCCGTGGCGTTACGGCGCAATGAGAAAGGAAATTTAGGAGCTGCGGCACTGCGACCCGTTCAGCAAACCGTTGAATTTTATGCTAACGTCTTCGAGGAGACGGCGGCGGAGCACATTCGATTAACTCGTTGACGAGAAATTAGACGGCGCGTAAAAGTAATTGCACGAGCCGCCCTCCGTGAGACGATACTGAATTTGCGTGAAAAATTTTGGCGAACTTTCGGAGAGTAAAAGAAAGAGGGGAAAAGGAGAGGAAGAAAAAAGTGTTAAGCGGATGCATAAGGATGCGATGTTTTACTCGGCGGCAATCCGAGCTGTCAATCTTCGCTCCCATCCTCTTCCCCGTACCCGTTCACCCTTGCTTCGCGCGCACTAGAATAGACGCGATGGGGGAAAGCTTAACTCTTATTTATCGTGGCGCATTTATCGCGCCCTAAGCGTCTCTCTACTCTTTTATTAAAGTACGGCCGCGTCGGAAATCGCATCGGAATCCGTTGCGCAGAGTCAACCGACTATAGCGCCATAGCTGCAGGCCGAATCGGCTAACACAGGACGGCTGAGAAAATAAGAAGAATGAGAGACGAGGAGGCAGGGGGGCGGATAGTGATTTTTCAGAGCCTGAAACTCGACTGTTTCTATAGAGCTGGAACACGAAGTGGTTGCGATTGCCCGATGCGTCAATCCTCCCGTCGATAACATCCGATGGAAGTTAATCAACGCTACGTTTCGCTTGATTTCGTAAGGACGTGTTAACGGTCCATTGTCATAAATACCTGAAAAGGATACGATAATTTTTTTTATTGTGAACAGGATGTCGTACTGAATTAAAAGCTCGGGAACGACGTCTGTACACATCTTTCTCTGCAGGCCCATTTTCGCCGTATTTGTCGACGACGTCCATGAACAACGCGATTCCTTATGAAAGGATTAGTTTTCGCGTTAGTCTCCATATGGGAAAAGAGGAAAGAACTTAGAGAGATTAAACGTTCCGGGCATCGGCAACGCGGATATCTGCTGGCGCGTCGAGAGTCGCGTCTGTACGTGGTGAAGTACGTACCTAGCGTATAGGAAAGGCGAGTTCATAGGAGCAAGGCAGAGTTCCAAAGATATATTACTGGCTCAACAACCTTCTAACAATAATCTATACCTAACTTCCATCGTCCTCCACCATCCCGACCGCACTTACCCTTCTCGCCACGACGTTGTTTCACTCTCTCACTCATTCATTCACTCACTCACTCGCTCGCTCGCTCGTTCATTCTCTCTCTCTCTCTCTCTCTCCCCCTCTTTATCTTTCATCCTTTTGCTCGTTGTTGAGCAAGCGACGTGCCCCCAAGCGCTTTCTATTTCTCTCACCCTTGTACAGGGTGGCCCGTTTTCCTTGCCTCGACGTGATATCTCGCGAAATAGCGGAGATACGGACATTTTGTCGGAATGGAAGTTGAATAGCTTCGCGACGAGATCGATTAAATCCTCGAAAGTGAGTCTGAAGTCGAGGTTATTTCGACTGGTCTAAGATGTACTTGAGTTTTTTCGGCGCTCTCCGCTCTCTCTCCGCTACAGAAAATTCCTCGATAACTATCGCATGTCTAACGCTGAAATACAATGATTTGCTAATTGCTTCCGACGTCTGGCAGCTACTTGGAATTACAGGCGTCACTCATTTATTTAACTTGGATCTTTGCTCTAATTAGATCGTTAATCTAATTTCCAGTGAGCACACGGTGCTTAATCAAATGGCGATCTAACGCACAATACCGAGTAAGATCTGCAATCGCATTTTCATCTTCAAACTAAAATCTAGTCCCCACTTAAATCTAGTCGAAGGTACATTAATTCTCCATTTCAGATAACCTTCGAAACTATTTGACTTCCATTTGAACTAAATTTTAACAGAAAGCAAACTGCTTCCAGAAACCGAGAATAAATACGGATAGGTAATTTCCAGTGGAAATGAAACGAACACCTTGTATATAGGTATGTCATTTCAGGAGCCTTGACGTTAAACTCTCCAACGAACCGCCCGTAATTTCACTTGCGCCGCCGTAGTCCTCGGAAACGTTTAATGTTATATAGCTGGCAGGACTTCCTTGCCGTTTGCCCACTAGTGTATCCTCCTGCCACCGATATGACATAGTGCCTCGAACAATAGCTTCATGCTTGAAGCTTCCTTCGCCTCCTTCGATACGATACGAGTGTTATGAGGAGCCAATTGTAGGTCTAATTTCCGACAAATTGGCCAATATTGAGTATCGATTTATTATTGCCGAATTGTCTTGAATGAAACGCTCTAACCAGCGGAGTATTTAACATTATATGCCCATTTAAAGATTCTCGGCGAGATATGAGAGAAAAGTTATATCTTTGAGTGAATTTTAGATAGATTTTGTTTTAACAGAATTTTAACTTTAATTGGAGATTTAGTTATAAAAAAGTATAATCAAAAAATCGGGAAACTACGATAAAATAACCTTTAACATACAACATTAAATAATCTTTCTTAGCATTTTCGCTAAAAGCGGATCAACTTCGAATTCGTTGAAAGAAATCTCTCATTAAAGTTAGAATCACGAAGGGAACGTGTGTGCTTAATAAAGGTAAACTTAAATTTCAAATGTAAAGAATATACATATTAATTCGAGGGGGAGGTCGTAAATCCTCTGTCAACGGCAGAGGACACGAACGCGCGGACATCCACGCCAGCGGACAGCGTTTTCAATTCCTACCCCAGCATTCGTTTCCGCGACTCGCGCTGTCTGCGGAAGGACACTCTTCCCGTTGTTAGCCCCGGATCTTCGTCGTCTGAGCGTACCAGTCGAGGTCGCGCGAGCATGCCCATCCTTCTTGGGGCTCATCACGACGGTTGCCAGGATCACGAGTAGGAGGTCTCCCGAAAATTCGAGAGTCGTCGAGTGAACTCAACGTCCTGTGCTTCGTTCTCGGAGAGCAAGCTTGGCATGGATACCTCCTGAGAGAACGACAAGAAGATGGAGAAAGACAGATAGACGGATAAATATAGGAAGAGAAAGAGAGAGAGAGAGAGGCGGAAGAGAATGAGAGAAAATAGAGACTGAGAGAGAGATAGGTATTCTTGGAACAAGCGTGTCAAGCAGTGCAGCCGAAGAGTCCACAGCGCGCGCCGCTTCCCATGAGAGATCCGGTGGCGCGCTTATGTCACCGGGCGAGAGAAATTCGAAGCGACTGCGGAAATGTTTGCACGCGTCGCGACACGTGTCGTCTCCACCCGCTGCAGTTTCACCATGTCCGACTCTGCGAAAAATCCCCGCAACAACGCCACGAGAGCCCCTACATGTGCGCGAGAAACGCGGCAATGAGCGCTCTTACCCACCCGGTATGACGTAGCGGATACGAGAGCGTGGGAAGGGCAATGAGACGCACGAAATTATACGCGGAGATTTAGGAAGATTTCTGAGATTTCCCGCAATTTTCCGATCTCTTCGTTTCTTTCTCCTTCCTTCCTCTTCTTTTTCCTCGCAGAAATCGAGTCCTTTCACAGCGGGGAGAAGCGGACCGCCGAGATGCGCGCGTCAAAGATATGATTTTGAAGGGACCGCGGTGCGTCGAGAGAGTTGCACGGAGAACTTCTTGAAAACGGCGAAACTTTCTTGGATCCTTTCTCACGTGCAGAAGGCGTCGGTAGGGTGAACTTGGCGAAAATTTTAAACAAACGCGCGTCACCAATATTTACCTTCCGCACCGCATTGTAACCCGACGCTTGAGCCTCCTTTTTTCCAAAGATGACTCGTATACATCTATTTTTCTACATACACACGTAGCACAACGCGACAGTTATAATCTAGCGTTTTCGTTCCACGATTTATTCACATGATTTAACACATGACAAACGCTAGGCACGATAATCGCCTTAACTGATAATCGTCAGGAAATAATTATAAATACTAAAACGTTTTATCTGGCACTCGACTGACGCGAATTAAAGCGTTAGGCCGCGTCGTTGAAACAACGGGCCTTCGCGTGACACCGTGCCGACAGAACGACTGGACGGAAAAAGTCGTTTCGTCGAGTGGCGCGTTTTACGCGCAACGACATATCCCGTGCGGGAAAAACGCTAACGCGTCGGCGTAATTGAGCGTAACGCGACCGATTAAATTTTACGCGCGCGTGTGCGTAGTGTACGCAGCGGTGTACGCGTTAGCACGCACGTACGAGCGCACACTCACGCACGCCCGCAATTTTCCTCTCGCGCGCGCACACACGTGTGCGACCGCTCAGCTCAGTTGCAGCGCGCGCGTTACCAATCGTTCGATGGTAATGCGGGTGTAATGCTCGTAACGGCGGTGGTAGGAAGAGCCGTCGAGGCGATTAAATTTGCACTGTGGATCGCGACCGCGGATTTTGTCTCGGGCACAGCTACGAGACCCGTAACAAGGTTGAAACATCATTCGTAACATTGGTAATCCCGCCGATTTCACAAAGATATCCCATTGTTATCGGGATAACCGGTATTCTGCCGTACAGATCTCCGTAGCAGAGATTACTCAACTGCAATCTTCATATTTCACTCTTTTGTAGTTTCGGCCGTACAGGAAACGTACCAAAACTGACATACATTTTTAGGCTCTGAGACGGAGACTTTCAAATGTTGAAGGTAAATCACGTGTTGAGTTTAAAAGTAAAATTTATGTACATGGATGCAAACCAGCAACATTTTTCCACCAAAATATATGGTATTAAAATATATATGAAAATTATCACAGATTCCCTTATAAATAACTACTTTTTAATTAATATATTTACCATTGTATTATGCTTATACTCAATAATTACAGAGAATTATAATGAGGTACGATTTAGGTGACTGGTACGATTTAGGTAACTCTCCCCTATACTGCTCCTTTATTGCGTAGAAAGGGATCCCCTGACGTTTCCACCCGAACATTTAAAACGAATAAACAAGAAAAACGAGGGAATATTAGTCACCGGTTACTTCAACTATTCTATTCTATGAAATATTTCACAGCAAAGTTTTAAGTACGTCGGCTAAAAGACCATTAAATTCAAATATCTCGATTCCCAGAATAATCTAATCCAATCCTAACTGATTTCATTTTTCTTGCGGAACTTTCCAGGAGAATTATGTCAGGACGCTTGACGTCATGCATTTAAAAATACACACGTAATTTCTTCATATTATTGCACGAAACGTAAAATACATCTCTCGCTAGGAATCATTATGACGACCGCGGTGTTACTTCGATAAATTAACGAAGCAGCCGAGCCCGATTATCGCTATGATCACCGTCGTTAAACCAACACTGGTATCTATATGTATCGTATCGCGTTACCTGCTCGCTCGCTCGCCTCGGATATCTACTTGTAAACAAACTTCGTTTAAATTCATTTCCTTTGAAACCGTATTGAAAATCCATCCGCCGTGTGACGCGACGCTTCCTCGCGTAGGAGCGCGCTGTGCGAACACGCTCACGGCGATGCTGCCGCCGTGCATAATCGCGCGAATGCACACCGAACGAACGAATGAACGGAGGAGCAGCCAGCGACGGCTTCGCTCAAAGACCAGTAATTGAAACGCACGACTCCTAACAATATGATGCGCCGTGTGCAAGTATTGTATTATATACATGGTCGGGCGCTGCGCGGCAGCCGCATGCGCCATTACTGACGCGCCGTGTTGATCTTGCTCTTTGCCGTATTGTGTGCACGCAATACATTATTAATATAGTAGATATGTAGTTGCGAGCACGGATTGCTGGATCTCGAGGTAGCTGCCGTCGCGGTGGAAGCGGCGACGGCAGCCTCGGGACTAGTTTATTTTCTTACTTGAGAGTCGCGCGGCTGCTGCTACGATATTTATACGCAGGAGCAAACGTTGTCCTCGCGGTGTCTTTGTAGTATCGTCGTCATCGTCCTCCTGACTGCTTCCCAGTGAAACCATTGTCGTCTCCGTGGTGCTCGGTAGTTAATTAATGGAAAGGCCGTTGCGCTCGATTTTCAGCGTGTGTGACCCGATGAAAAACACGACTCGAGATTTCACCGGGTCGAAAGCGCACCCCGGGACGGAGATCCGTCAAAGACATTTCTGCCCGCGACGAAAGGCCGCCGCCATCGTGCAATGAAAATTCCCGGTGAAATTACATCCTCCGAAAGAAACGAGCCCGGAGAGCTAATTTAAAATCAGAAAATTTGAATTTCAAAGTTCGCCGAGTCCAAGAATGTTGAAGATACCGCGCGCAGGTATTATGGATGTTAATTTCTAGGGATTTCAGCGATCCGTTTTCACTCGGTATCCGCTTGATGTCGATTAAATTAAATTTCGATTGAATTAAATCCTTTTCAGCGCTTTTATTAACTCAGTTATCGTGCATTCTTGTTTTACCGTTTAAAGCGTCCCGCGGCGGATTAGTTTTTTTGTGACTTGTCCGCGCCTTGTGTATTCACTATATTTGCCAGGCGTGTATTGCTGATAACTAAAAATAATAAAAAAGCTATGAAAAAGTTACAAATTGATCTACAATTATTCAGTCACGAATTATTATTCAGAGTCTGGAAAAAGTTATTGCATATCCTTTAAAAGGATGTTGCAAGATGAAATGAGTTTGATAAGAATTCATTGAAACTTGCATTGCATATACATTGAAATATTATACAATTTATTGTTCGTGCAATTTAAACAAAATTGGCTATTCGAGAGCTGACATATTTGTAACTAAAGTTGTCACTTTATATATATATATATATATGTGTATGCACATATTTAAACATTTATATACCTCTTTCTATCATCTGTTCGTCTCTATTAGATCAACTGATGCATAAATAATGCATTAATAAGAAAAATTAGAAAATGATATTTTCGTATTTATAACATTGCGTACATGTCTATCTTAACTTCGTTTTAAATTAACATTTATTGTTTACGTGGTAAAATAAATGGAAAGTAATTTTCCTTGATAAATAATAAATTTATATCGTGTCCCCCTCGATGCGCTACTGAAAATACGGCATTAATAAATAATACATCCGAGCACATGTATCTCTTAATATTTATAAGAGTAATTTAATAATTATATTTCGTTTTAGAAGTGAAAGGACCAAGCGGTCTGAACGGAAAGTTCAATGTTATCTACTAAGGTGACACACGAGGCGCGAAATGTGTTAATACAGGCGTCACAGTCACATGACAACTGATTCTCTCATTAAAATTTATCGTACGTTTATATGTTTGAGGACGTCGTAGGTTCCCACGTCTATTTTAGCAGAATTCTCCGCCTTCTCATCCATTTCGTCCTCAAACAAGACTCGGTTACGCCAAAGAATCATATATGCGGTTACATTATATGCCCGGTCGTTATGCTCGCATATGCATGTTGCGTATCTGTTTTCATACATATAATAACAGATGCATTTCAGTGCACATAAATACAGGCCAAGCGATGTACACATAACATCGTAGAGCGCGTATCCTTCGGGAATTGCTTACACGGTGATACATCCTTCCCTTCGTTCTCGCTCTCTCCTTCTTCATTTCCCAACGCTAGTTTATCATCTACATATCGTACAGCTACCGTGTCATCCGGTAACGAAAGTCGTTACTGCCCTTCTCTCGTCTGTTGAAGCGATGTTTCTCTAAAATTCTCGTGTTACCCGGACGTTGATTAAAAAACTATAACGTTTATTGGAAAATTTTCCAGTGAAAATCTAATTAGATTACGAAGCATATCAGCAACATCGGCGAAGTAGGTTTCGCGGTTGAGCAAGTGTGTAACGCAACTTCATGTTCATTTCAGCCACGTGTTGGAATGCGCAATTGCAGCCTGCTTGCCATAATCGCTTTAGCTCTTAGTCTTGTGTTCAGAAATGCACGCGAAAAGTACAGTAGTGAAGACATATAACGTTGCAAAGTGCACACATGCATGCACGCGAATCGCAAATTTACTTTGATTACGTTGCTGCTTCTTTGTGAATAAATTAAATCCGTTGCAATTGGCAGAAACCGAGTGATGTTCCTTACTGTACGCAAGTGTACGTAAGCGCGTAAGTTTAATCTTGCGGAAATTTCCAACTTATTAAATCTTTACCTCTTCACAAAGGTTATTACAAAAGCGATGGGAATAAAACTTTTGTGACCGGGTGTAAAGTTCGGGATTTCAATGTGGAGTTGAGTTTATTGGGTTGCAATATCGCATCGGGCCTCGTTACACCCGTAACGGAGATATCGTTTCGCGAACTCAAAGGCATCGATCCGTACCGCGTCGCAAGTTTCAATTGCACATTCGGCCGTTTTCCGTGAACGCAGCATGGAATGCTGGATACAACAAATGGAGAGAACGGTCGACAAATGGCATTAATAAACTGACCGAAATAAATCGGGAGTGTGTAACGGACGGAAACGTACGTCGTAAATGTTATATTCGAGCAGTAGAACCTGCCAGTATGTGGATTGATACGTCCTACATTCTTCAAAGCTTGTAATAGCTGCAAAAACAACAATCAAGCTGGATTCGGGTTATCTGAACAGGAACGTTTTATGACATTTCTATGTATTTGTTTGTTTCGACTATTTTGGGCCGAATCCACTGTACATCTCTCTCTTATAGTTAATTGTGAAAGCGAAAGAGAGAGAGAAGGAAGGAGAAGGGGAGAAAGAGTGGTTTAACTCAGCTGCAATTTTACATTAATAATATCAATTGCAACCGACACAACTGGTGAATAATGATCTCACTTCGCACGTGAGATGATATTAATTCGTATCTCGGAACTGCAATGACGAGCTAAACCAACGAAGAGATATCGTGGATTTTGCGATATAAACTTTAATTGCGGACCTCTCACAATAGTATCTGGAGATAGATGGATTTGACTGATGGAACTGACTTTGTTATCATCACGTACCAATAAATTCATTCAACGTACAAACCGTAATGAAGAGAGGAAATTCGTTCGGATAACATTGATTTACGATACACGCGCGAAGTGTCCATCGAGCGCTAATACAACCATTGTAAATATGTGCTGAAGGAAAAATAAGGGCAATTTAGCGAGACGTGCCGATCCTATACGCAGTGAATTATAAGATGAAGGGTATGTATAATTTGCATGTTCCGACGTCCGACACGCGCAGAGCGTCGATGATATTAAATTTGAAAGGCAGGATTTTTAAGCGTAATGAAAATAACACGAGGATGCAAAGAGGAAATGTTTCGTTTGCTTACTCGTTACGAATAATTTAGCGCATCATTGAGTGAAATATCTCGCAAGCGGAAATGATCGCTACATTTTTTTGAATTATACCGAAACCAGAAGAGCTACGCATTAGTTCCCTGCTGCACTATATTTGCCTTTCATCCGGCTCATATGGCGCTCTTCTTTTCTATCTTTGTATCAAGTACAAGAGGTAATGACCGAGGGGAGTACGTTCATTAACCCGTATCTAGTTCATGGTGGTAACTTAATACTCGTGCTCTTGCCAGCCTCCACCATTACGTCCATTTATTTAGCTCTTTTATGCCGCTTCTTTTCGCAAGCCACAATGGCTGACGCGGATTAGCATGCCGAAAACCCTTGTGCGTAAGAGCGCTAATTTTTCACGCTCGTTCATTTTCACGGTCTTTCACTCGGACGCATATTCGCCGCGCTGGCGCACGGAACGAACGTTCGCAGTCCCGTAATATTCGCAACTTAACGGGAAATTATTTCAGCTGAGTATCTCGCATATTCTGAAGCGGTAATATCGAATCTTGTACCCGATACACACGGCAATCTCGGATATGATATTGACACACGTGTTTTTCCAAGGAACAGATATTCCGCGTTGCCCAATGGGGATTTCGCACGCTTCAGTTTAAATTCATCGAGATATAAATCGCTGCCGGCGCGGATTCAACCCAATCGTTTTTAATAAAAATCGATTTGTACCTTGCAGCATGAAAAAATGAGAGTACGTCCCATTTGCAGGGGAATGCAACGTTGACTGCACGCTTGAACGTCGATTGCGAATCCTCAACACGTTTATTGAGAATGGTACCAGCCTGAACTGGGTCACAATCAATCACTTATATGTTCAACGATGCACCCATTCGTAATGTACGTTCCGCGTTTCCCTAAAAAATACGACTTCTCTCCATTATCACCGTCTTGTTCTAACGCGGCAGTGAAGACGGATCGAAGCTGGATTTTATCGATCCTTTTGCCGAAGTAATGGCAAAAACACCGGAGGAGTCCAAATATAAATCACTGTTTAATGAGCTTACCCTGAATTGCGCTCGCTGAATTATTCTGTTGACTATATAGTGTGGTGTCTTCATATTCTAATATTTCACTTTTCTCGATACGGCAAATATAAAAGTGTCTGAAACGTTTTAACTGCGATCCTCCTGAGCGATATCCACGCTAGTTATCTCTGTTGTGTGTGTATGAATATATATATATAACTTTTAATATCACCATCTTTAGAGATACCCAGGCTGATGTTATTACGCCTATCCGTGCGCTGAACGGTGGCGGGAGCAACGAAGAAAAACTCTCTTCTCATAAAAGTCTCATGGTGATAGGGAGCCGAAGTAATGCGCGCTGCACGCGAAAGTAGGAGTCGGCCGGAGGAACAGTCGCCGGCTGAATGCAATTTGTATTAATTTCAACGGAATTAGGAGTTACGCCTTGGGCCGCAATTAAAATTTGCATAAACAAATTTTGCCCGTCGGTTTAAGCTCAGGAAAGATGGGGAAGGCGTTTCCCCACTTTTCCTCTATCTCTTTCCCTCTCTGTTTCCCACGCGCACTCGCCGGTCCAGCTGTCTCTTTCTTCTCAGCGGGGCCGTCGCATTTCTTCCGTTCGTATCTCCGTCCATCGTTCCGTTTCTACCGTCATATCGCGGATGTAAAGCGTACTTCGTCAGATAGAAAACTTCCGTATTACCTAATTGTTGTTTCCCCGGCCGTATTTTACTCAATTTTCTCGCGTCGGCGAAATTCAAAGCGCAGCCCACTCGTACCTCTCGCAGCGCTGTGTTCCTATTTACCTCCATCCCGCGGATTACCGGACATGATTTACGAAGCCTACTTTCTTGAGCCCGCGCAAAATATACATGGAATGACGCAAAATAAATAGCAGCATAACTTTTAGTTAGCCAGACTTCACGATATCCCTCGCAACAATTTCTTTCTTTATTTTGAATTTTGAATTTTAACAAATAATGCATATACATCTGTTTCGTTTATATTTACAAATCCCACTTAGTTTGCACATTTAATTTTTCGTCTTACGTACACACATTTCTTCGTTTATTTTTTCGCACACTATATCTTTTTTTCTGCCCGTATATGAGTTCTATCCACACACGCTCTGTCTCTCTATTTTCTTTTTCCTTTTTTCCTTCTCTCTC